>NW_021632892.1:0-45512 GCF_004799145.2 Neltuma alba
TTCCTTTTAGTTAGTTCTGTGATGAAGTTGTGTTTGTATCATTTATGTTGTTTACCTTAGTATGTGTCATTATGAACCTTTGTAAGTTTTTATTTAATCAAAGTAGTTACGTTTTTGTGTTGTATTTTCATGGTTTAGTTGCTCTCATCTCAAGTTAATGATTCTATTTCGTATCTTTATGAATTATTTGAATCTAGGACGATATATTGGAAATGATTGACTTCATCATATAGGTTATTGTGGGAACAATATTAGTATAAAATACAATTTATACGGGGATTCACTTTAACTTTACTGTTTTCCCATAAAAATTCAGACTAATAGGCTAATTACATTTTTATATTTTAATTTTAGCTTAAAACAATTATTGGGTGGCAAAAAATGATGTTTTATTTTTCTACTTGAAATTTTAAACATTCACTTTATCTTATTTGAATATCCAGATTATAAAAAAAGTTTGAAGTTATATTGATGACACACACACACATATAAATGTATATTTCAGATCTTGAGGACACATCCTCTTAAACATCAGGATTATATTTAAGGATACGTTATACAGAATCCATTGACAACAAATGTTGAAATGAATTATGCAATTTCTTTTGCTTGCGGAACAAAACTCATATCTTATGAGCTATTTGAAAATAAATACACAAACTTCATATAAAGCTTAAAAACTTATGAAACATATTTTTTGGTATTGTAATAGGATTAAATATTTATTTGTTACTCCTCCGATCTTTAATATAAAACCTATTTAACTAATTTGATTATATTAAGAAGTTAGATAATTAGTTAATTATAAAAAATATGACACGTTTATCCTAAAATACCATTATCATCTTCTTTAAACATAATCCTGCCCCGCTCGTCTTGTATTGATTATAGTTCAGAGAGTACTCATAGGGATAATTTACAGAAAATATAAATAAATATAATAAATATGTGTTATATTTAAGACCAAAATTAGTATCTCTAATGAATAATAAAAATGAAATAAAATTTAGATCTTCGTTTTGCTATCAAAGTATCTTTATTCGGTCTGCACAAGCATATAGTATATATAATAATTAGAATTGTTCTATAAGATAATATAATGCTGCAACATTTATTCCACACGGCACGGATACACGTCAAGTCGAAGTGAATACCATGAGTTTTCCACAGTCACTTGCCATCAATTTGCCACAGTTACTTCCCATCAATTTCCCACACATTTGCTATCAATTTCGTACAGTGTTAGTGCTGTTCACTTAGTAATATGTATATGAAAAAATAATATTTAATAAAAGCAATGGCATGGATAGACAGTGAAGTAGCCAATGAGATTGAAGGAGTCGGATTGAAATAAAACTATCCAATGGTTATAAACTAATGTCAAGAAAGTTGTTACTATTCATCAAGATCAACATCGTCTTTTATATATATACATATATATATAAGGACATACACATACCTGTTTCTATTGCATTAAAAACAAAGTTGTTTGCCTCTCATTTTAGATGCTACTATTGCTCGAATATTAGAATAGCTTGTATGTTCTAAACCCATGTCTTCCAGTAATATATTTGAGCGCAAGCTCCATTTGAAATCTACCCACAGATATAGCGGTAAATGCGTAACATCATCTTCACCATCCATGGGCAATGGATCATATGTTAATGGATGCTTTTCGTCAGGTATTATCTTTACACATGAAAAATAAATTCTTATGATAAGGATAATTTTAGACATATGTTCCTATTTCTGTATTATGTTCTATTTATGACGTCCTAATTTCTATGTTCTTATTAGGATTAATCAATTTAGCTGAAACCCATTGTTCGAGTTCATCTTCTGCTGGAAACAATAAAGAAGACTCACATACTTATATGGGAGTTGAAAAAAATCAAGGTTTTGGCGATGTTTTAGATGATATCAATACTCAATCATCCACTGATGTTCTACACAAAGAAAGAAAAAAACCTATTATGCTGCAAGATATAACAAACGTATCTTCCAATCTAACAACAGATTTCAAAGGAATATGCTCACAGGTATGTGTTATGTTTCAATATCTATTACCATAATTCTATTTAATCCTATATTTGTATGACACAGGCATTTGCAACTTTCAATTTGTCAACCATAAAAGACCACATTTTGGAGTGCAACCTCTAACCCCCGAAAAAGTGCTAGGAATAGAGGTCTGGGAAATAATGATGTCAACAAACCTCCATGTAGAAGAAGAAAGACAAGTAATCTACAGCAAGGTTAGTCAATGAAATTAATTTCAAACAACATAGTTAAGAGTCACATTGTTTCTAATGTATGTAACAGAGCAAGGTATTATTGGTTTGAATATTAACAATTACATAAAGCACATGGGTTTAGATGTAACAGATGTTTATTCTCCAATAAAGTATATTTGATAACAGATAACTTGAATAAATATCATTAACGTACAAATTAATAAATTTCACTAAACTCAACCTCATTTCCTTTAAAGTTTACAAGTTATGTAAAAATCAATTAAAAATATATAAATATTGTTCGGTGATATAAAAATTTAAAGTTTCCATTTTTTTATGTAATATTTTAATTTTAATTAAAATCTACAATGGTTTTAAAAAATAAATTCTTTTAAACAATAGAAAACTTTGATTTTTACTTGACTAAAAAATTTTTTGCATATTTTTCATTGATTTTTACACATGTTGTAAATTGTGAAAGAAAGTCCGTTTAATTTAGTGAATTTTATTAATTGATATTAGTTTTAAAAATAAAATGTAGGAGAAAATATAGGAGAAAGTGTAGAACGTTTGGATAAGGACAATATAGTGCTTTAAATTTATACTTCAATATTTGGTTCTTTTAAATAAATTTAATTGTTATCATCTTTCCATAAATATCACTCCCTCTTGGTTGTTCTTTTTCATTCTCCCTATAATTAATTCAATTTACAAAAGTGATGATGGGAGTTTTGTACATACATGATAATTTCCTTTTTTCTTGTAGATTTCACACCACAAGAAAAATATTACAAGGACATTCATCTGATGATTGATGCTAGCGATAGAGATGATTGTGAAGATTATTTTCCAAACACTGAAAATGTTGCAGGTTACTACGTGTAATTTTGCTATTATATTTGTTATTATTTCATATTTTCACATATATGTGTGTGTACATGTATGGATTATAGTATATATGATAGTTTTGTTAAATATGACCATATTTTGATACGTGCCACTCAGGTAGTAATTCTGATTTAGATCATAGTACCAGAAGAACATGTTTCCAGAATGATATTAATTATGAAGGTAATCTTATTTCCTTTAAATTTGAATCTTCACGCCATAATTTATTCCTCATATAAAACTAATTCACTTCTTATCTTTTATTAGAATACATTGATGAGGGAGATCCAATACATAAATGCAAATTCTGTGGAGCCCTACTTTGGTATATAATGAAAGAGTGAAGAAAGATAATAAAAAAAGGGTGGTTAATACATTTTCAATGTGTTGTATGAAAGGCAAAATAGTACTACCCCCTTTGAAGGCACCGCCTGTTCTCTTCCAAGAGTTATTTCTAGAAAAGGATACCGCAGACTCAAAGAATTTTCATACAAATATAAGGCAGTACAATAACATGTTCTCTTTCACGTCTATGGGAGGAAAGATTGATCATTCTAAAAATTCCGGTGGAGGTCCTTACTCATTCATATTGTCTGGACAAAATTATCATAATATTGGCAGCTTATTACCAATTGAAGGTTCACAACCAGTGTACTCACAACTATACATATTTGATACTGACAATGAGATCTCAAACAGAGTTGCTGCTGTCAGGTATTACTTGCTACTACATTTTTATTATTTTATCATTTGAATTTTTATTATTCATAAATTTAAATTTATGAACTTCATATTTATCTTTTTTCCAGTAAACACCAAAGGGAATCAACAATTGATAGAAGAATTGTTGCACAAATAAAGACTCAATTGGATGAAGTTAATCCATTTGTACAACAATATCGTTTTGCTTCACAATTTTTAAGTACAGAACACCGTCAAAATTTGAGATTATGCTTGATGAGTTCAAGGGCAAATGATGGGCGAACCTACAATCTTCCCTGTGCTTCTGAAGTTGCAGCATTGATTGTCGGTGACATAGATATTATGTTCAATGTCAGGGACATTATTCATAGAAGAGCAATCAGGGACACCACAGCGAATTAATGAATTACATCCAGCATATTTACCTCTACAATATCCTCTGCTGTTTCCTTATGGTGAAGATGGATACAGAGATGATATTGAACACAGAGAAGAAACTCTTCCAGTTACAAAGTCAAGAAAAAGGTTAAGCATACGAGAATTTTTCACATACAGACTTATGAGAAGAGAAAACGAGATGTCAATATTGTTACATGCATCAAGATTACTTCAACAATTCATTGTGGATGGTTACACTATGATTGAGTCACAAAGATGCTTTGGGTTAGAACTCATCAAAAAGAACTTAGAGCTGATTTGTACCAAGGATTATCTGATGCTGTTTTAAGTGGTGAGAGGAATGCTTCACTTACTGGGAAACGTATTATATTACCCTCATCATTTACTGGTGGAGCAAGATATATGTTGCAAAATTATCAAGATGCTATGGCATTATGTAGATGGGCAGGCTATCCAGATATATTTATAACATTCACTTGCAATCCAGCATGGCCAGAAATCACAAGGCTTTGTCAACAAGATAAAGTAAATCCTTCAGATCGTCCGGATATTGACTAGAGTTTTCAAAATGAAGTTACGGTCATTGATGAAAACATTAAGGGGAAAAGAAGATTTTTGGAACAATACGTGCAGGTTAGTGTTTATTATTTTTGTAATGTCGTCAAACATGTAAAATATTATATAAATTTAAAATTTATTTATTATAATTGTTTTAACCAATCTTAATTTTTACAGAGGTATATACTATTGAATTCCAGAAACGAGGGTTGCCACATGCACATATATTATTATTTCTTGATCCAAATGATAAGATCAATGATCCGGATGCCATTGACAAAGTTATTTCAGCAGAGATTCCAGATAAGCATTCTTCACCTCTCTTATATGATTTGGTAAAAAATACATGATTCATGGTCCATGTGGAGCTGTTAACCCAAAATCACCATGCATGAAAGACAAGAAATGTGGCAAGTATTTCCCAAAAAAATTCAATGATAATACCACAATTGATGATGATGGTTATCCAACATATAGAAGAAAGAATGATGGAAGAACAATTGAAGTTAAAGGTGTTCCTTTAGATAATCGTTATGTTGTTCCATATAATGCTACATTATTGTGCATGTTTCAAGGACATATAAATGTTGAGAAATGCAATCAATCTACTTCAATTAAATACTTATTTAAATATATTAGCAAAGGCAATGATAGAGTTGTTGCTACTATATTTGATAAGGACAACAATCAAGAAGAAGTGATTGATGAAATAAAACAATATTACAATTGTAGGTATATCTCTGCATGTGAAGCATCATGGCGCATGTTTGGATTTGATGTCCACCATCATTTTCCTCCTGTTGAAAGATTGAGTTTTCATCTACCAAATCAACAATATGTGATTTATTCTAATACTGATGATGTTGCGGAGTTATTAGAAAAACCAAGAATTTGTGAATCACAATTCTTGGCTTGGATGAAAATCAATAAAGATGGCGGGTTGGCTTCAACTCTTACATATGCTGAATTTCCTAATTATTACGTCTACCAAAAAGATAAACGTCAATGGAAACAGCGAGAAAGAGGTTTTGCTGTTGGTAGGATCACACATGTGTCACCATCATCTGGAGAATTATATTATCTTAGATTGTTACTAACTACTGTAAGGGGTCCCACCTCATTTGATGATATCAAAACTGTTGATGGTATGGTTCATGATACTTTCAAATCTGCATGTTTTGCTCTGGGACTCTTACAAGATGATAATGAATACATTACTGCAATCAAGGAAGCAGCCATATGGGCATCTGGAATTCAATTAAGGAGGCTCTTTGTAAGCATGTTATTATGTTGTTCTTTACAACAACCTGACATTGTATGGAAGGAAACCTCAAAGCTACTCTCAGAAGATCTATTTTACATATCTTATAATGATCCAGTCTCATCAGGTTCGATAACTTTAATTTATATTTTATACAAAGTATGTTTATCTATGGAGAATATTCACGTTTCTATTACTGGTTGGTTATCTTTTGTAGATATCCATATCTCTCTATCTGAAAAAGAGAATGCTGCTTTGAAAGAGATTGATAATCTACTTCATGCAAATGGGAAAAGTCTACATGAATTTCCTTCATTACCGTTACCAACAGAAACTGCAACAGTTGATCTACACAACCATCTCATACTGCAAGAATTGAGTTATGATAGACAAGCCTTATCAGAGGAAGCTAATACACTTTCCCAGAGTTTGAATGATGAGCAACTACTCATATATAATATCATATTGTCCGCAGTTAATCTATCTGACGGTGGGTTTTTCTTTGTGTATGGGTATGGTGGAACAGGCAAAACATTTCTTTGGAATGCATTGATAACAACATTACGTGCAAAAGGTGAAATTGTACTTCCAGTTGCATCAAGTGGAATAGCTGCAACATTATTACCATCTGGCAGAACAGCACATTCAAGGTTTGCAATCCCCATTCAAATCACAGAGTCTTCTGTATGTGGGATAAAGCAAAACTCAGCACTAGCAAATCTGATTAAGTCCACAAAGTTAATCATTTGGGATGAAGCACCGATGGTTCAGAGGTATTGTATTGAAGCATTTGATAGAACGTTGAAGGATATTATGCATTCTAATGCACCATTTGGTGGTAAATGCATTGTCATGGGTGGTGATTTTCGTCAAATTCTTCCAGTCATACCAAAAGGTACAAGAGCTACAATTGTTAATGCTTCAATTAATTCCTCATACTTATGGAATCATTGTAGAATTTTGAAGTTAACAAAGAACATGCGACTGACTTCAACTGCTATTCCCAGTCATAAAGAAAAGTTAGAATGGTTTTCAAATTGGTTGCTACATATTGGTGATGGAAAATTAGGTGAATCAAGTGATGGTGTTGCAGAAGTTGAAATCCCTAAAGAGTTGTTGCTCACAAATTATAACAACCCACTTCATGCGATTGTGGATAGTATATACACAAATCTCCTTCATAATTTAGCTTCTGGTGAATACTTCAATGATAGAGCAATCTTGGCCCCAACAATTGAAATGGTTGATCGAATAAATCACTACGTCTGTTCTTTGTTACCAGGAGAATCATTTGAGTTCCTCAGCTGTGATTATGTGTGCAGATCTGGTCAAGAAAGTGATACAATGGACAGCCTCTATACCACAGAATTCTTAAATAGTATTACATGCTCTGGAATGCCACCACACAAGTTACACTTGAAAGTAGGAGCACCAATTATGCTATTGCGAAACATAGATCAAGCTTCAGGTCTGTGTAATGGGACACGACTTCTAATATCTCATCTGGGACAAAGCGTGATTGAAGCCATAACATTGAATGGGTCAAAACCCAACCAAAAAGTTCTAATTCATCGAATGGATATGAATCCTTCTGAAAGTCGTTGGCCGTTTAAAATGCAAAGGAGGCAATTCCCGATAATGTTATCATTTGCAATGACAATCAACAAAAGTCAAGGCCAATCATTAAGGCATGTTGGTCTATATTTGCCTAAGCCTGTTTTCAGTCATGGACAGCTATATGTTGCGTTATCCAGAGTAAAGAGCATGGATGGTTTAAGGATTGTTGTTGATGATAAAGATGGTTGTTTGAAGAGAACTACAACAAATGTTGTGTACAAAGAAATATTTACAAATGTAAATAGTACAAATATTTAGTCTGTAGTAAATTATTGATTGTCATCAATGCTATAAATGTAATTATACATTTCCCGTGCATCGCACGGGCGAGTAAAATCTAGTTACTAGGAAAATAACCACAAGATGTCGCAAAGAATGGGCGCGGAGAATTTTGCTTTTAAAAAAAAAAAAAAAACGACACGCAAGATTATATAGTTGAAAAGACCCCAAAAAATTATCAATTGTGTTTTAAATATATGATGAAAAGTATATTGAAACGCTTGTTTGACAATTTTATGTTCCCAGTCTTCACTGTACAGACACCATGCCAAAATGGTTGGATATAAAAAGATTGGTATTGCATCTAACCCACTCCACAGGGAAGGGGAGAGAGGCGTGCGTATGCGCGCGCTATTTATATATATATAATATATATATATATATATATATATATTGTTGTATATGAGAGAATTAAGTCTCAGTTAGAATTTAATTTCCCTCGTCCTCAAACAAGCTGAAACTTCATTTCAGTTTCTTTAGCCTAAACTGAAATTAACTTTGAAAGGAAAATGACAATGTTACCCCTAAGAATTTTAACAAACACATAAGTAAGTTTTATAAGTAACAAAAAATAGCCAAATAACAACCATACATATAAACTTTCAATTTTTATAACAAGAGATGTCAACATGAAAAATTCACAAGTGATTATAAGTTTGCAAGCTGAGATATGCATCTTGACCAAAAAAAAAAAAGTTAAACAACAATGATCCATATGGAAATTGCAACTCTTAATTTATTATGACAAGATGTGAACATGAAAAATTGACAAGTACTCATGAGCAAGTTTGCAAGTCAAAATACACATTTAACTATATATATATATATATATATATAAAACTTACAATTCTCAATTTTTATTATAACAAGATGTGAATATAAAAAATTTGCCAGTGCTTGTAAGTAAATTTGCAAGTCAAAATACGTATTTTAACCTCAAAAAGTAGCTAAATAATAATTATACATATAAAAATTCATAAAACTTAATTTTCATAATAACAAGCTACGTTTTTAACATAAAAAAATTCATGTGCTTGAGTGTGTGATATGATATGGAATGGAAGGAATGTGTTATTATTTCACAAGGAGTACATCATGGAAGCTGATAGCTGTAAATTTTCATATGCGCAATTGTTATTGAGCTAATTTTTGCTGTTAAAATGCATATTTCAACTTGAAAACTTACCTATGAGTACTTTTGAATTTTGTTTGTTCACATCTTGTTATTATAAAAATTGAGAGTTGTAAATTTTCATATGAATAATTATTATTTAGCTATTTTTTGTTGTTAAAATATATATTTTGACTTGCAAAGTTACTTATAAACACTTGTGAATTTTTCATATTCATGTTTGTGATAATAAAAATTGAGAGTTAAAATTTTTTATATATGCAATTGTTATTTAGCTTTCTTATTGCTATGCTAAAAGTGGGTATAATTTGCATACTTACGTATGAGTAGTTATGAATTTTTCATGTTCACAGGTTACTATTGTGAAAATTGAGAGTTATAAATTTGTGTATGTGCAATTGTTATTAAGCTATTTTTTTGTTATGAAAATACATATTTTGACTTGCAAAATACCTATGAGGTTGTTACAAGTTTTAGAGGCAACATGGTCATTTTCTTTTGCAAACTTAATTTCATTTTGGGCCGAGGTGACTGAAAATGAAATTTTAGATTATCTTGGGATTGATTGGAAGTTAAGTTTACATTGTGGGAATTAGGTGAATTTTCTCTAAATATATATATACTCCTCCGGTCCTAATATAAAACCTATTTAACAATTTGATTAGATTAAAAAAATTAGGTAAGTTAGTTAATTGTAGGAAATATAACATGTTTTTTTCTAAAATATCATAATCATCTTCCTTAATATCCTCCCTCCATATTCTACTTGATTACAGTTGAGGGAGTATCTATAGAGTAATTTAGAAAAAAATTGATAAATATGATAAAATAAATCTTATATTTAGGATCAAAATCAACTTAACAATTAGGTCCTATATTAAGAACCAGAAGAGTATTTGATAACTCCTTAGGGAATTTGGTGTATGATTTTTTTCCCCCTCAATCCTATTACTATCCAAGCAACTGACTGATCTAAATCGAGACTTTGTGATTAGGATACCTTTCCTCATGAGTCTTATTTAACAAAGTGGGATTTGAACTCAATTTCCCCACTTTATGATCCAGTGGATCTATCCTTAGACTAGCATATATAAATATATATATATATATATATATATATATATAAGACACACATATTATATGGGATTATGGTTTCCTCCACATGAGAATACAATCAATAGCCATTATCCATGAAAACTGATGGGCAATGCACTTCCAAGAGACGTTTGCCTGGCAAGGCACTAATACTAAAGATGAGAAAGATTCCAACGCATATATAAATATATAAAATGAAAAAAAAAAGATGAGAAGAAAATAAAGGAAAGAGAGTGCATGCCTAAATAAAGGGAAAGATAGTGCATGCCTTAGTGGAGAAGCATTAAACTGATGCACAATGTAACCTCAAGAAATAAAGGACTTCATATTGCTTTACAGATACACATAATCAAAATTATTTATTTTTAGGTTCTCAATAGAGAGAATAGTAATGTCAGATATTTTTAGGTTAACTTAATAAGCAGACCTTCTGATTTTAAAGTTTTATGATTCTTTTGGACCAACAAATTAGCTACTTTTGCATATGGTGACTCCTGAATGTAGAATCAATACTCTTAAAATGAACCCCTCTTTCCGTATAGTCTAGACAAAATTTCTTAAAAATCAACAAGGTCAAGTTTAGCAGGACTAGTCTTTTTCACAATGTGATAAACTAAGGTCTAAATTAATGAGTGACAATACCTTGATCAAAATTGCTCCCAACAAGAGAATATGCCTGGGGAAAAAAAAAGCTAGTTGAAAATCAATACTTCTTTTAAAATTAAATTTTCGTCATGTGGAAATTGTGCATTGTATTTGTCTCATTTGTAAAGGAAAAATAACAAAATCTTTCTTATCCAAAGAAAATCAAGATTATATTCATTTATTCTATAAACCTCCAGATTCTTGGAAGATTTAGACACCAATGCATCAGAATCAAAATCACAAAATAATGCAGTTTCTCTGAACTACATTATTCCAAAGGATTCATAAGATTCTCTAAGCACTGGAGAGTACATTTGAGAGCAAACTGAGGTCATTGACCTAATTGGCCTGCGGTTTTCAGGGAAAGCCCTGAAACTTCTTTCTATTCTCTTAAAAGGTAAGCAGCCATTAATGCCCTACCCACTAAAAGGCATCATTGATGGGAAACATTTGTCTTTCACTCTTTTGTGTGTCTATATACATAAAATAAACCAATTAACTTTCAGCAAAATCACATTTAAATTTGGAAAATAAAAAAATGTATTTCTGTCTTAGTGGAAGCAACATATATGGAAACACACACACACTGTGTCATATATGCTTCCAACGTCATCCTCAACCACAACCGTAAGGTGTTGCGTGGATGGTAGGATCTTACAATTACCGTCCCACTAAAGCCATCTTTGCCTCGCACAGTACTGTACAACGCAGCATCCAATAGCTACTCCAATCCTTCAGTAGCGTCTCATAAATTTTCATCGAATTTTAAGTTGATCCACTAATTTAATAAAACCTAACGTGACACCTGCAATTACAAAAAGAATAAAATATCTATCATCATGATAGACTTGCTGCTAAAAATTTAATTTTTAGAGAGACTTTTCGCAACACTTTAAAAAATTGTTACTAAAAGTGCATCTTTTAACGAAAACATTAAAAATGTTAAAAGTTGTTGTTGAAAGTTTATGGGAGAATTACAATGAGGTCCCCAACAAGAAAAATAATTAAAAATAAGTCTCAAACATTGTCATTCTCACTATAAGACTTGTCATTATAAGCTGTTGAGGTTGTTATTGGAACTTTTTGGTAATTATTCTCTTATGTGGGACTGAATTGTAATTCCCCCAAAGTTTATTTTGTTAGAATTTGGTTAATGACAACTCTAAGAAGTCATTAGTCAGGGCTTTCCTTTCAGCATTGACTACTATAAAAGTTGAGCACCTCTTTGCCCTTCAGTGATAACTTTAGATGTCACCATTGAAAGTTTATACTTGTCAAATTTTCAACTGTAACTTCTGATGCTATTTCTAAAATTTTTCCTTTTGACAGCATCTTTGCACTAAAAGTCTCATTTTGAGTAGAAAACAAGTTAGGAACACCTGCTGTAATATTTGGAAAGCCTTGATTGGTAAACTCTCTTTTTTTAGTAGAAGAGCAAACCGACTCATCATCTTCCTCCTTTTTGTTTTTTAACAATATTTACTCATGGCATTTATCAAATTTTGTTTGTTTTCCAGGAAGAGTACTATTTGTGATTTTATGTCCGTAAACAAACCCCTTTACCACAATGAACAACATGAAAAGGAAACTCTGCTATTTTGCAATGTTTTGTCATGGTGAGCAACACAAAACAAACAAAACCCCCCAATTTCAGACTTGATTCCAATATATGCCTTTCACTCATCGTCTTTAGTATTTTCATGCCTCAAACCAATCAAGCTAGACCACTAAATCCTCATTTTCTCCCATAATCATAACCTAAACTCGTCAAGTCTTAGGATTAAACTTTTAGGCTGTTACCAAAAAAGTGAAAATCAGGTGCAAGATGCGACCACATACTATAGATGGCGACGGAGTGGTGGAGAACGCCAAAAATGTTAGGAAAGCATCAATAATGTAGGGCAAGAGGTTTCGAGTCGAGGGGGCCATATGAATAGCTATGTTACTATGCTTTTAAAAGTTAAGTCTTAGTGACCCTAATACTGTTAGGGAAAATTTGAATTGATTTTCTGTGTCAGTTGCATTAAAAACTGACGCAAGAACAATTTACTGTGTTAGTCATAACACTGACTGACATAATAAATTAAAAATGTGTTGCTTTCTACAACACGTATTTTTTAGACTTATTTTCATTACTTTGTATCAACCACAAAGAGATACTCCTCCGGTCCTAAATATAAGACCCATTTGTAGTGTAAATTACACTACAAAATAGATTTTATATTTAAGACTGGAATAAGTACTAATATGTTATTGTAACAATTGGTGCAGATACTCATTTTTACTTCTATTTATTTACAAAAATGCTATGATCTTTTTTAACATTGTTTCTTCATTTAATCAAGTAAAAGGGTGTCATAGTAACTACATTTTGTACCACTGTTTCTTCTTCCTTTCTTTTCTTTTTTATGATATGTGTTCCTATAATATTAAAAAAAAAAAGAGAGTGAATTTTGCAATAAAAATTCCTTTTATCCTATATATTAATTTAATATAAAGAGGAAAATATACAACATTGATTAAATTAGTATAAAATATTTATATATTAATCAAATATAGTCCAAAATTTATACCTTTTTAGCTATAAAGTATGTGTTTCATGATCTATCAATAAAATAAAATAAGTTGATACTTCAATACTTTTTAATGGATTTTGAGCGTACTTGGAGTGTTCCACGTCTTCAGATAGCCACGCATAGGTCTGGTTACGATGGTGAACTCAGATCGGTGTTACACAGCAAATGCACCGGAGGGAGAGAAAGAACAGAGGGAGAGGGAGGGGGAGCGGACGTTTTTGTTTGGTCGGTTTTTTGGAGAGTAAAAACTGATCCCCCATAAATAACATACGAATATCCCTTCCTATCCTCAATTTAAACAAAAGGAGCAAATCGCAATTGGAGACTTGTATGTTATGCTATTTACACCAAAGCCCCAAGGTTAATGGGCTTAGGCCCAATCCACCAAGGGTGGACTAGCCCATTTTCCTACATCTCCCACTCACACTTGGTGGATTAGGTGTCATGGGTCTCGTCTTTTTGTCTCCCCTCAATTTCATACTTAGTGCTTTGCCGTGACTATATGGACATAACGTCTTCAGTAGGGTGCCTGTACTAGAAATCCTGTTTATAGCACCAGCATAAGTCAACCACTCCTTCGTGTACCTAGAATTTTAAAATTATGCCTCAGATGTCCTATATACACTTTTTCATGGTAAATCTAATCCCTCTCGAGTCAATATTTAACTTAGATTACCTTTCTCGTATATCTAATGTCCACACTTATGATAAGGAAATATCATAAGGGACATGTCACAGACACTAGCATAAGTGTGTATATTGCAGTTAATCTTCCTTTCGCCTAAATATTACTTTAACATGAATCAGTCGCTTTCTTGGCATAATACCTTAGAGCAGTCATTGAAACATATCATCGTGATATTGCTAAACTCAAAAGACACCATCGGGAGGAAAATTTCTCCCTAGGACTCACACAGCAATGAAGTAGGGATCTTTCACTTGCTTCTCTTTTGTAGTTCTCCCAGCACATATGGCATGAAACACATGCTATGGTGTAACTCTTTTACTCTAAGAGCGTATGTCATTTTAGACTTATCATTAACACCATACAGATTTAAGTCCAGATACACTCAGTATCTAAACTCAAAATCTTCAACTCTGCTCATATCTACGACGTCGACGTTGAAGAGTTTGTTATTTGGCTACAAGTATTATGGAAGTGAGATTCCAAACTTCGATCTAACTTTATTTATGTGGATCTCATCTTAACTTGCTACACTTTAGTCAAGGTGACATATAGTTTGTGTTCCTTCCCTACCATATCAGTATTCTTTACTGTTTTACTAGTGAACACAAATGTCTCATCTTTACTCACTCTCCCTGAGCGTCAAAAGGCGATTGCTCATGTGAGAGAGCTAACTTTTTTAACCTGTACGACATACTAGATATTGTATACTTCCAGACAAACGCATAAAGTGATGATAGAAAGATATAATTTCATTAATGAGGTTTACATATTACACTTTATGCATGCCAAGGGCTTGCATATGTTCTTTAAAAACTTTTTCGCCTATTGACTTTGTCAAAGGTTCTGCTAACATATATTTGGTTGAAATGTATTGTACACTAACAATCTTTTGTGCTATATAATCTCTAACAAAATTATACTCAATGTCAATATACTTGGTCTTGCTGTGATACTTAGGATCTTTGGTATAGGCTATGGCTGTAATATTATCACTATATACTAACACCGGATTGGTACTCTTGTTTCCAAATCCAAGGTGTTCTATAAATCTCTCCAGCCATAAAGCCTCTTGCACTACTGTGGTGCATGCCACAAACTCAGCTTCCAGTGAATGTAAGGCAATGCATGTTTGCTTCTTGTTGCTCCAACATATAGCCCCATTGTTTAGCAAGAAGGTATAACCTGGAGTTGACCTTCGTTCTTCTTTATCTCCGCCTATATCAGCATCAGCGTACCCAACAAGGCATAGATCACTTCCTTTGTAGCACAGTGTGTCACACCTTACTTATATAGTACCTTAGCATTCATTTAGAACCATTCCAGACCATGTTGGATGGTCTTACACTTAAAAATTTCAATTTAATTTTCGGAAAATTACTGTTCACTGACTAGTTTTCAAATTAGATGTCCAACTTTGAAAAATCATAACTAATTCTAGAAAAATCGTATGGAGGTATTCCAAAATTATACAGAAATCTCTTTCAATGCTCTTTAAGGAAAAAATATTCAACTGAACTCACCCTCACTGAAAACGTACAGTTTATTGGATTAAGATTACTATTCGTTTGGTAAAATTTGGACTTTCCAGATTCTCCGCCTTAACTTTGAAAATTCATATCTCTTCGTATACACATCCAAATGAGGTAATTCACCACTCATTTTAAATTTTGGGATGTGCACTATAAGTATACCAAATTTCGTAGCTTAACTCATTCATATGATAGGTCAAACTGAAGCTCGAAACTAACTGCTCCATGACCTACGTTTTATCCCTTAACATCTCTTTACTTTAATTTTTTTTATTTTTTTGGCATACCTAACATGGGCTTACTTTTTCCCATTCATGCTCGTACATTCCTCTACATGCCATAAGCTTTATAATTAAATACATGGCATTCACAACATAATTATAACATAGGAGAATTATACATTGAATATTAGTATCAATCATTAGCATCAATAATTCTCCACTTCTTCTCCTTGCTTCTCATGCCATTAGTGCCCATCATTGATTGACCTAAATGGTTGGTTACGAAGGGATGAGATTCGAGGGAATCTCAGTAGCAAACATTACCACATACATGTACAAGATGGATGCTAGTATATGGTATGTAGTTTTTCATAAACTTAAGTTAACTAGTGACATGCCATCATGCTTTATGCTTGGTATAAAAATGCATGGCCATGGGAACATATTAGAAACAGCATTTCCAGCAACAATCATCATGTCACAACATCATTCAAACAACAAATACAAACCAACACATGAGCATACCATGTCAAGCACATAAAGGGTAAGTTCACTACCTTGCACCTCAAGCTTTCCTCTTACTTTTCCTTTGACTCCCTTGACTTTCCAACCATGTGGGCATTCGGTCAACATCACCAAACATCCTCTTGGATGTTCCAAAGGTCCTAAACATAACCATAATGATCACAAAATCCATTAGGACCATTAGATTACATAAAGTTCAAGACTAGCTTTCTTGAACCTCAACCCTTTTTCTTAGTCTTAGGGTTTTCTTTCTAACTTTTCTAATATAAATCTTATCATTTTCCATCCTTAAGATCCATTTCTTGTCAATTAGGACCACTTTAGATGGCCTTCGATTCAAGAATACCAAATCTGGAAATTTTGGTTCGCGGGTACTATTCATGCAGAAACTCCAGAATTTTTGCTCAACTTTGAAAATTCATAATTAAATCTAGAAAACTCCAAATTGAGTGTTTCTAAGTCTCACTGAAAGATCATTAAGTTAAATTTAAAGGAAAAATATTTTTAGGAACCAATTCTATGCCGAACAGTACCGGAATTGTACGGAACTCGAAACTCTTCCAAAAGTTCAACACTGTTTCCAGATTTCAAACCCTAACTTTGAAAAATCACCATAAATCGTACACATATCCAAATGAAGTGTTCTACCCATGGATTTAAAGCTTATAGAGTTTAATTTAAGCATGAAAAATTTCAGAATCAGATACACACAGTAACTAATTCAAAATAGGTATCAAATCAAATGCTACAGCCACCACATACCTTGATCTTGAAGCTTGAATTTAGATGGACTTTCTCTCACTAGAATTAGCTCTTTCTCTCTCTAGATGCAAGGGCAGT
Organism: Neltuma alba; assembly: GCF_004799145.2. Classification (NCBI taxonomy): domain Eukaryota; kingdom Viridiplantae; phylum Streptophyta; class Magnoliopsida; order Fabales; family Fabaceae; genus Neltuma; species Neltuma alba. The sequence continues at coordinate 17,190 of NW_021632892.1, forward strand.
AGAGTTTCCCCTAGTGTTCATCAACTTGGCTGAATTGGGGGGAAGAAGAGTGCCTATTTATAGCCAAAAAGTTGGCTTGAATGGACCAAAATGCCCTTGGTAGCTAGAAGAAGGAGTAATGGCAATTTTGGAAGTTCAAGTGGACTTTTGCATCATCATTGCATCACCTTATTACATCATCCTTGCATCATGCTTCTAGAAGAGGCCACGTGTCACAAAAATGGTGGAGGAGAAGGAAGATTAAATCATAACTGTCGGATCTAAACTTAGCCCTTAAGTTTCCTCCTATTTTACTTGGCTCACATTTCTCCGACTTTCTTTATGGCCTTCTAGGGTTCAGAAAATTATTCTGTCTACTCCATAAATTTTCCTTCATTCTAGAGAGTATCTATAAATTTTCTCAGGCCATAACACTTCCTCTAAGCCTTGTATAAAAATCATTTACTAAAATACCCTTTTATCGGTATAATCTGCTCTTTAATTTATTAAAGCCATTCCACTGGCCTTTTGGTTACGGGACTAATTTTATAAATTAGTATAAACTTTCAACCAATTAATCCTCATTTTTATGTACATTTTTGAGGTCTCTTGCTATTTTAAATAATTACCTCAAACAGTATACTTTTTACTGGCCATAACCTCATAAATTCCATTTAAGCTATCTCAGGGGTATTTTCGTCTTTTCTCTTCATAGAAGAGTCTTAGAATATTATTTCCCATTTTCTGGAATTTTCTTAGAATTTTCTGTACATTCTTCCATTTTTGCCCTTATTGGTCATAACTTTTTGAATTTACAGTTTAGTCCCTGCTTGGACTTAACTTCATATAATCATCTCTTTGAGGCTTCTAACTTAACCTTTGGCCTATATCTAGTCTCTTTTCTCTCTATAGGCCTTCGAGACTTTACTGGAGTCTCTGACCTTGATTATACTGAATCCCCTGAAAAACTTTTACTTTGCAGTTTAGTCCCTGAAACTACTTTGACTTCCTTTCTTATCTTTGGGACTTCTGCTCAAAAAGGGTCTGGTAGCCTATCCAATTTAGGCTACTTTTGATGCTTCTAGGCCCAAAAGTTTGGATGTTACACAGTGCATAATTAGAAGTCCCTTTTAAGTATCTCAAGATCCTCTTCACTGCTTTCTAATGCTTTTCACCGGGGTTAGACTGGAATCTGCTTACCAGTCCCACTGTATAACAGATATCAGGTCTTGTACACACCATTGCTTACATCAAACTGCCAACAGCACTGGCATATGGAACTCTTTCCACCTTCTCTTTGTCAGACTCGATTTTGGGACGCATGTCAAGACTCAAAGCTGCTCCAGTAGCAATATGGGTACTCATGAGATTGCAATCTTTCATGTTAAATCGTTCAAGAATCTTATTGATGTAATTCTCTTCTGAAAGAGAGAGGATTTTTTGAATAATTTCTTTGGATCTTAACTCCAAGTATATATTCTACTTCACCCATATCTTTCATTTCAAAATTCAACAAAAGCCATTCTTTAATAGCTACCACCGAATCTAAACTATTTCTGGGTAATAGTATATCGCCTACATATAAGGATAATATAACAAAATTAGTCTCAAATTGGTTAATGTAGACGCAGTGGTCTTTCTCTATCATCTGAAAGTCATATCAGGTTATTGCTTTGTGAAACCTCAAATACCACTGTTTGGATGATTGTTTCAATCCATATTTGGATCTTTTATGTTTACAAACTTTGTTCTCTTTTTCTTTTTCGATGAAACCTAATGGTTGTTCCATATAGATTTCTTCATTCAGATCACCATTCAGGAATGCGGTTTTTATATCCATCTGATGTAATTGTAGGTCTAAACTATTTACTATTGCTAGAATAAGTCTAATAGAGTTGAAACGCACAACAGGTGAGAATGTATCTTCATAATCTATGCCTTCTTGTTGTTCGTATCCCCTTGCCACTAATCGAGCCTTATATTTATCAATTGATCCATCCACTTTTCTTTTAATCTTGAGAACCCACTTGTTCCTAATGGCTTTACGCCCTTTTGGAAGATAAACTAACACCCAAACTTAGTTCTTTTCCATTGAGTCCATTTCTTCTTCTATTGCTTTCTTCTATTCCTCCTTGGCAGGACTTGACAAGGCTTCTTGTATAGAAGGTGGTTCATCATCCCCTCCTGGAGTAACTAAGAATGATTCGCCTTCTATTTGAAAGCGTCTTTTGGGAACACTTTCCCTGCTACTCCTTCTGATGGGAGTTGTTTGCTTATCTTTCTTTCTTTGTTCAGGTCTCGATGTTGACCTCTCTTGGCTCCCACTCAGATTGACACACCTAGATGATTCTAGTTTGTCAATTTGTTCTGCACTGTCTTGTTCCTGTAACTCATAAAGAGAAACAGTGCAATCAACATCTCTTCTATTAGAAAATTCAACCTCAATAAATGTTGCATCTCTTGATTCTATTTCAGTTATCGTTCCATCTTCGTTTTCACCTATGAAAATGTATCCTTTTGATTGTTCAGAGTATCTTATGAAGATACATTTCTTTCCTCTAGGACCTAATTTCTCATACTTGTGGGAATTGTCATGGATATACACCGCTAGCCCCCAAGGTTTTAGGATGCTTAGATCTAGTTTGTGTTTTGTCTACAACTCATAGGGTATGGAAGCGACTGATTTTGAGGGCACATGGTTAAGTATGAAGGTTGCCATTAACAAAGCATCACCCCAATATGAAATTGGCAAGTTTGCTTGAGCCATCATAGACCTAACCATATCTAGAAGAGTTCTGTTTCTTCTTTCAGTAACTCTATTTTGTTGTGGAGTGCCAGGGATAGTTAGTTGTATAATTATCCCTTTCTCTTCACAAAGCTATTTGAATTGTTCAGATAAATACTCAAGACCTTGATCAGTGTGTAATGCTCTGATTTTATTGTCCATTTGATTCTCTACCTCGTTTATGTAACCTCTGAAGCACTCAAGAGCTTTAGACTTATGTGAGATCAAATAGACATGACCATATCATGAAAAATCATCAATAAAGGCAATAAAATACCAAGCTCTGTGTCTCGCCCTCACACTCATTAGACCGCATATGTTGGAATGGATTAATTGCAATGGATTTTTAGCTCTTGTTCAAAAGGTTTTCTTGGTGCCTTACCAGCTAGACAATTATCACATAATGACATTTCCATATTTGAAATAGCACCTAACAATCCTTCTTTGGCTAATTTAATCATTATATTTTGATTAATATGTCCTAGTAGCATGCTAGGTGTTTATGTCAACATCACTCAAAGAAACAGCAAAGCATTCATTATGATTAAAATGACTAACAATATCCAAAACAAAAAACATTTTAAACAAGAAATCTGAACCATAAAGGACTCAGTTGCTTAACATGTCTACAACTTTACCATGAAAGTTTACATCAGACCCAAATTTTAAAAGACATAATATAGAAACCAAGTTCTGCTGGATGTCTGGAGCGTAAAAACACATCATGGAGTATCAAGGTCTTTCCACCACACAGTAAATTTACAAGTGCCGAAACCTTTAACCTCAATCCTCGCATTGTTCCCAACATAAAGCCACTTGCTTTGATACGGCAACCAACAGTACTCGATAAAGGATCCCCAATCCCTGGTTTTGTGGTCTATAGAGCTTGAGTCTATAATCCAAGAAGAAGAAACAGGTTCTGTTAGAAAAACAGTACTAGAAACATATAAAACATGTGAATTTACATAATTCACTAATACCTTTTGGCTCTTAGCCTGTTTTGAATAGTCACATGCGAAATGGCCCATTCTCTAGCAGGCGAAGCATTTAACCTTCTTCAGGTCCAGCTTTTTCTTCTCGCCTTTCTTTCCCTTCTTCTTGAATTGTTTCTTTCCCTTTATGGGTTAAGGACCACACTTCTTCCCTTTCTTTTGGGACTTCTTGCCCTTCTTAGAATCAGCTTTGATTGGGAAGTGTCAGCATCCTCAGTATAGTAAGCTTATCCGGAGGTCTTGTAAGCCTCTAAACGTTCATCCTCCAGCTCCAAGTTTAGCTACATCATTAAAGGTAACAATGTTTTCATTATGGGTCAGATTAACCTTCATATGCTCCAAGCTAGCAGGGAGTGACCTAATAACAGCCTGCACCTGCTGTTCATCAAACAGAATGTGTCCAGCTTCCTTAAGTTCCCTGATCATGTTGGCTGTCTCTCTTGTAGGTATCGAACTTAATCGTTAACCTCCTAACTTTAGTCGTATAAGTACCACCAAACTTATCCTTCAATGCTATCCATATAACTTGTGCAGTTTTGTGCCTCTGAAATTCGCACATTATATCATTAGTCATTGCACTCAGAAGCGTGATTCTTGCTATGCTGTTTTTCTTCTTCCAAACTTGGTAAGCCTCTTGGTCTCTCCTATGTTAGGCCGTATTCCCAGCTTCAGGTTCAACCATTGTAGTGGTTAAAGGTTCAACAGCATCTTCTTCCTCCAAGATGTATTGGACCTTTTGGTGCTATATGTCCCAGTTATCCCCGTTAAGCTTTTCCCCTTTATTAGGGTCAGCAATGATGTTCTTGGTTGCCATTTTAGCATAGCAAAGTATACAATGTCATGTACTTATATTATCCTTGATCAAAAAATAATGACACTACAAGATCCATAATCAAGACCATACGTTTGTACCTCCCATCACATAGATACAGGCAATAATCACTATGTTCTATCAAGAATTCTATATAAGTACTTCAAAAAAATTGTGACTCTTAGAAGTCTCATCTCCTAAAAGCTTCTACTTATAAAAAGCATACATATATTATTCAGAAATAATCATTTAACAATAATTTAAATGATTACATTAAATGAAATAAGATACTTAGTCTGTTTATAATGCATGAAACCAAAAACTTAACATAACAAATATTAATAGAGCAAATACAAATATTACATCGTTTGATACGAACATGAAGGTAATCAAGCATTGCTTTCCTCAATTTCTTAAGTTTGTGCGTTTTGGTCATAAAGAAGGATACTAATTCTATAGCCCAAATCCAATAAGACTTCCTTATGGGTTTGCCTTTATGTTTGCCTCTAACCCTTGTTGCTCTTATATATTCCAATATGACTTTAAGGTAGAATTCGATGTTCTTATCGGTTATGTATTAGATGTAACTAGCAAGCACGCCATTGATGCCTTTTATGTTTTTCAGTTTTGCTACATCTGTTTCAGCTATATTCATAGTTAATGTAAGGGTATAAGGTTGATTCACCTCTTCTCCTTTCTCCACTTCGATTTCATTGGGAAGATCCAGTGAATCTTTAAAGACCAAGTGAGGTTCGGCATAAAAGGGTCAATGAGGAATAAAGTTTTTGACTCGGGTCCAGAATCTATTAACTTCTCCGGGTCTTCTTGAGGAACCTTTTCAGGGTTCTCCTCAGGATCCTCATCCTCGGTTTCATATTTTAGAACTCCATCGTCTGTGTATGAGTATTCCAATGAACCATGTTCAATATTTTTAGTGCTACCAAAAGCCTCTTGCATCATTTTCACCTAGAATAAAATAATATGAATTATTTTGAATATTCTGGAATCTTTATCCATATAAAAATACCAAAAAATGCACTAAAATACTCACAAATGGATCCGTAATTGTCTTAAAAATTAGCAAATTATATATCAAAATAAAGATCTTGATTTTAGAGATTTTCAAAAACAAATCGCACCTCAAACAGAGCTCCCATACGCCTACACATTCCTTAAGAAGTATAAAATCCAAAAAAATAGAAAAAGAAAAGGTTGACGTTCACATGCTCAAGCGGTGTGTGACCTCCCTGTGCCGCCATACGGACTGCTAACAATGACACGCTCTGTACCCTCAGCGTCCACGCACCACCCCCTTTCAAATAGGGTGGCCCATGTGTCTGACAGGGTGCCACATGGCGGCACGCGCCACGTGTTGATTATAGGCCAAAATTTTTTCTTTTTTTAAATAATTAAATATTTTTTTGAATTTTTTTTTCTTTGGCACTGGACAAGGTTGGGCTCAAACTAACTCGATCTAGTGGGCAGACCCACGGATCCCCTCACTTTTTTTTTGTTTTGGACTGGATCTTACGATCCGACCCAGTTCAGTTTTTTCTTTTTCTTTTTTTCTTTTTAACAGAAGGGCCAAAATGACGCCATTTTCGCCCTGGAGGTTGCAGCCGGGTCGTCTTGACTCGAAATCTTCTCTCCTCCTTATCTCCTCCATTCAACATCCAAATTTCACGTACTTTATATCGTTTTCTTTGTTTTTTCATTCTCTACATAATGGGATAGGATTTGGGGCCTAAAAACTTGATTTTTGAATGACCCAATTTTCGAATGTATTCATGCTCATTTGCGGTTTCGCTTTCTAGTATTCTATATTATTGTGCATTGAATCAAACATTCTTATATGTGTTTCTAATACATTTTAACACCTATATATCTTAGGAATAGAAGTTTAGAAGGCAAAATGAATTAAAATTTTTTTGCACTGTACGGACCATATGAATACAACGGAAATAGTCAAGAACAAAACCAAGCTCTGATACCAATTTTGGATGTGTTGATTGCTCTTGCAAGTGTACGGGTTCGATGTAGTAAAAATCTTATAGTAATCTAGGGTTGTACCCATAGGGAGATTGTGTTTTTACTAATCCAAATAAAGAACAATAAGAATAGATGAATTGATTGATGAGATAATATGAAATAATAAATTAAAACAGGAGAAAATCAAATATAAGAGGAAAATCAATCACTTAACGAGTTAGGGTTCAGGATTTACCCTATGGGTTGCTAGTTTCTATCCGTTGAATTGACTCTTTAATTTATTTATTTAATTAGAGTTGAATTCATTCTCACGATACCTAAACAACTAATTAAATCTTGAAGCTATAGTCGTAAGTCACCATAAATATCTAGAACTATCCCTAGCCTAAGTATTTATGTCTACTTCTCTAGATTGACATGAAGAATAACAGAAATAGACATAAAAATCAAAGGATATTCATAAAAGCCATCAAAAGAGTCAAAACAGAACTAATAAAAACTAACTTCCCAGTTGGACTACATCTCTACCCCAACTGGGGAATTTAGAAACTCATAATAAAATAAACCATAAATAGTATTGTTCTAAGGTCCCCAAACATGACAAAACAAATGAAGAAAAGAAGAATAAACTGTTAAAGGATCCAATAGAGGTCCTCTGCTTAGCTGTTGTCACAGGATGAACAAAGGTAGTAACTTCGCTAATTTGTTGTAGCAAAAAATGCTCTGTTACTGTCTCTGGGAATGCTCTCCGATGCTTGCTCTCTCGTCTCCTTCGATCCTATTTATAATGGTTTTGTATCTTCTCTCCCTTGAATCCACATCCTCTTATCCATATCCATATTTCTTCAATATAATATAATATATTATATTATTGCAATTGATTCATTCCTTGAATCCGCATGCCTCAAGCCTCTAAGCAAATATTACTCCCCTTTTATTTTATCTTTTCCTGCAATAAAGATAATAAAAGATTTGAGTAGATATATGCAAGATCATCTTTTATCTCATAATTGATAAAAGAGAGGAAAATCTACAAAAGATAATTAAATAGATATAAGATATCCATAAATTTAACCAAATAAATCAAAATATGCACCTTTTTAATTATAAAATATAGACTTATCAAATTCCCCCACACTAAATCCTTTGCACTCTTAGGCAAAGATATGGAAAAACATCATGATAAACAACTAAAAACAAGTAAATGAATTAATCAAGTTTGAGCACAAGAGTGATAATTGAATTAATTAAATTCTTCAAGCCCACCCTAGTTACAAAATAATAAATGTAATGAAATCAATCTCTATGAACACAATTAAGACAGAGGAACAGGATGGAAGAGAGCACTCTCAGGGATATAATTGTTTCACTTATCTCAACTTTTTCAGGATTCTTTCACTCAATCCTACTTAGACTAGCCCCCACCATAGGCTTGTAATAGTTCTAAGTATATGTAGTTAATTACATGTGCATTCTTTAATCAAGAGGTCTTTATAGGCTTGTAATGATGGAGAAAGGCCACATGGAATCGAATTTGAAAAATAAAAAGTAATAGCATGGATGTAATAATAATTAAATAGCATGAAATCATGTCATAAGATACGTAGGAGTGATAAGTGTGCTAGTAAAAGTTGATATGGGTGTCTTCTTCCTTTTCTTTTTCTTCTTCTCCTTTTTTTACTTTACTTTTCTTTCTTTTTCTTGAACATTCCTTCTTTTTCTTATTTTTTTTCTTACGCCATTTTTCTTCTTTCTTTTTTTTTTTTTGCACCTTGTATATAAAAGATGTAGCACAATATCCTGATAATAATAATTTCCTGACATGAATAAAAAATGCTGTATAAAAAAAATTCATGCATATATACCTTTTTATAAAATTGATGGCTAATGAAAAGTGATAGGCCCAAAAGGGGTGACTAGGGATATATTATGTGTATCGCTTGTGTTTGGGATAAAAGGGGTTTAGAATTAGAATGCCTCTATCATATTAAAGAATTGCACGAGTTAGACAACAGATAAGAGAATTAAGACAAGTTCTGAAGAGAAACTAGCATAGAAGGTAATCACACAATTTAAAAAAATTTAAGGCCAAGAATGCTTCCAACAAGGTTATCTCTCTTACAGTCCTGTTCACACAGCCTCACTGAAGACTTCGATTGTTCTCAATGCATTAAATCACTTGTCTCTAGGATGGCTCTTAGAATTTTAATCAATAAAAAATAACAATTAACATTGGACTTGAAAAATTCATGCAAGTATCAGTGCAATCAAGATAACAATTTTAATGAAAAACAGGAGTCAAGAATTTAAATTCAGAAAGGTTTTCAATTAATAGGGCATATTCAAGATGTCAGCTAATTAATCAGTTCATTCCTTCCTCCACATTTAAATAAAACATTGTCCTTAATATTACAGAAAGTAAAGAAAAGAGAAAGGAACTGGTACTCCCCTTATTTATATTTCTGATTATGATTTGGAGTTCTTCCTTAAGTCTCTTCAATAATGCATCGTCTTCCTACAACAAAATCTGGAGCAAGGTCCTTGTGGAAAAAATTGTGGGGATAATAGACAATAAAATAAAATATGAACAAATTAAGAAAAATAAACAAATTAAATCAAATAAATAAAAATTTATTGGGTTGCCTCCCAACCAGTGCTAAATTTAATGTCTATAGCTAGACATAGCTGTAGCGGGTTAGACTTCATTTAGAGAGATGGATTTTGATGTCTCAACTTGGATTCCTTCAGAATATAACTTTAAGCGTTGTCCATGAACCACAAATGTCATTCTATCATTAGCTTGAACTTCAACAGCTCCATACGACTTTACATCTATAACTTCAAAAGGTGACCACCTTGATCTCAACTTACCTGGGAATAGCTTTAAGCAGGAGTTAAATAGTAAAACTTTTTGCCCAACTTTAAATCCTCTCTTCAGATTCTTTTGTCATGCCAAGCTTTAGTTCTCTCCTTGTATATACGAGTATTCTCAAAGGACTCCCTTCTAATCTCATCTAACTCATTGAGTTGGAGAACACGTTTGTCACCTGTAGCTTTCAAATCATAGTTCAAAGCATGCACAGCCCAATATGCTCGATGCTCAATCCCTATAGGAAGATGACACGACTTGCCATATACTAGTTTGTAAGGGGACATACCTAATGGTGTCTTATATGCAGTTCTATATGCTCACAATGCATCATTCAACTTTAAAGACCAATCTTTCTTAGATGCACTTACAGTTTTTTCCAATATGCCCTTTAGCTCCCTATTAAAGACTTCTACTTAGCCACTAGTTTGAGGATGATATGTGGTGCTTGCTCAAAGATGACACCCATATTTGCCTAATAAGGATTTGAACTGGTGGTTCCTAAAACACACCACATTATCACATATGATGGCTCTAGGGACACCAAATCTAGAAAAAATCTGTTTAACAAATCTGACCACGTTAGATGCTTTATTATTTGGCAATGCAATAGCTTCTACCCATTTAGTAACATAATCAACAGCAACAAGTATGTAGAGATTACCGTAAGAGGGAGGAGAAGGCCCCATAAGGTCAAGGCCCTAAATATCAAAAGTTTTAACCTTTAATATGCCTTACTAGGGCATCTTATCCTCTTACCAATGGTACCTGTTTGTTGGCATTTGTCACAAGTTGTCACAAAGGTCCTTGCACCCTTAAATAGTGTAGGCCAATAAAACCTACTTTGAAGTACTTTAGCTACCGTCCTGTCAGTCCTATGGTGGCCTCCATAAGGTGATAAATGGCATCCTTCAAGAATTTTGACCATCTCCTCATTTGGCACACATCTCCATATGATCCCATCTACACACCTTCTAAATAGAAGTGGCTCATCTCAAAGGTAATCTCTTGCTTCTGCTAGTAATCTCTTCCTTTGATAATTATTCATGCTATCAAGGACTATACTTGTGACAACATAATTAACAAAATCTGCAAACCAAGGAGCAGGTAGAGATTGAACTACCCAAAGTCTCTCATATGGGAATTCTTCATTTATAGGAGTATTATTTTGGGGTAGATGTTCTAGTCGAGAGAGATGATCTATAACTAGATTTTCTGCACCCTTTTTATCTCTAATTTCAACATCAAATTCTTGTAAAAGAAGAACCATCTAATCAATCTAGCTTTAGCATTTTTTTATTCATTAGATATTTTAGAGCATGGTGGCCAATATAAACAATCACTTTAGAACGGGAAAGATAGGATCGAAATTTTTCAAATGCAAAAACCATAGCCAAAAATTCTTTTTCAGTGGTAGCATAATTACGTTGTGTTCCATCTAAGACTCTACTTGCATAATAGATGACATGTAAGCTCTTGTTCTTTCTTTGTCCTAAAACAGCCCCTATAGCGAAATCACTAGCATCGTACATAATTTCAAAAGGAAAACTCCAATAAGGGGGAACAACTATGGGAGTAGAAACCAAAACAGATTTTAATTTATTAAAAGCACTCAAACAAGCATCATAAAAAATAAAAGGGGTATCCTGCACAAGAAGGTTAGTGAGAGGTTTAGCAATTTTAGCAAAGTCCTAAATGAATCTTCTATAAAAGCCTGCATGACCTAGGAAACTCCTTATGCCTTTCACTGAGGTGGATGGAGGCATTATTTCAATAGTTTCAACCTTTGCCTTATCCACCTCAATTCCTCTTTCAAAAACTTTATGGTCTAGGACTATACCTTTATTCACCATAAAGTGACATTTTTCCCAATTAAGTACAAGGCGCGTCTCTTGACATCTTTACAAAACTTTAGAAAGATTGGTCAAACAAAAATCAAAAGTATCATCAAATACAGAGGAATCATCCATAAAGATTTCAATTATATCCTCTACCATATCAGAAAATATAGCCATCATCCATCTTTGGAAAGTAGCAGGGGCATTACAAAGCCCAAAGGGCATCCTACGGTAAGCATAAGTATCATAAGGACAAATAAAAGTTGTTTTCTCTTGGTCTTCTGGTGCTATTGGTATTTCAAAATACCCAGAGTAACCATCTAGAAAAAAATAATAACTATGCCTTGCTATTCTTTCCAATATATTACCCATAAATGGAAGAGGGAAGTGGTCTTTACGTATTGCTTCATTTAATTTTTTATAATCTATACAAACACGCTACCCAGTTACCACTCTTGTGGAGATAAGCTCATTCTTATCATTTTTTATCACAGTTGTACCTCCCTTCTTTGGGACTACTTGTATTAGACTCACCCAAGAACTATCAGAGATAGGATGAATAATACTTGAATTAATCAGTTTCAAAACTTCTGCTCTGACTACTTCCTTCATAGATGGGTTAAGCCTTCTTTGTTGTTGCACCTTAGGTGTGTAATTTTCCTCCATAAGGATTCTATGTGTACAAATAGAGGGGCTGATACCCTTTATGTCAACTATAAACCATTCAATGGCCAACTTAAACTCCCTCAGGACCCTTAACAGCTTATCTTCGTGTTCATAATTTAAAACAGAAGAAACTATAATAGGAAAAGTGTTAGAATTACCTAAAAATGCATATTTTAAATGAGAGGGCACGAGCTTTGTAACATCCCAACTTTTGAGCCTAGAAGTACCAGAAATAGTCTAAATTGGATAGGCTACTAGATTCCTTTTGAGCAGAAGTCTCAAAGATGAGAAAGGAAGTCAAAGCAGTTTTAGGGACTGAAATGCAAAGTAAAAGTTTTTAGGGGCTCAAGTATAATTAAGACTGGAGGCTCCAATAAAGTCTTAAGGGCCCATAAAGAGAACAGAGAGTAGAAACAGGCCAATGGTTAAATTAGAAACTTCAAAGAGAGGATTGTATGAAGTTAAGTCCAAGTAGGGACTAAACTGTAAATTCAGAAAGCTATAATCAACAGGGGTAAAAATGGAAGAGTATACAGAGAACTCTAAAAAAATATCAAAAAATGGGAAATAATATTCTAAGGCTCTTCTGTGAAGAGAAATGACGAAAATACCCCTAAGACAGCTTAAATGGAATTTATAAGGTTATGGCTGATAAAAAGCACATTGTTTAAGGTAATTATTTAAAATAGCAAGAGACCTCAAAAATGTCCAAAAAAAATGAGGTTAAATGGTTGAAAGGTTGTATTAATTTATAAAATTATTCTTGCAACCAACAGGTTAGTGGAGTGGCTTTAATAAATATAAAGCCGATTATGTCGATAAAAGAACATTTTAGTAAATGAATTTTTATGCAAGGCTTAAAGGAAGTGTTATGGCCTAAGAAAATTCATAGATACTTTGTAGAATTAAAGGGAATTTATGGAGTAGGCGGAAGAATTTTTTGAGCTCTGGAAGGCCATAAAGAAAGTCGGAGAAACATGGGCTAAGTAAATTCGGAGGAAACTTAAGGATTAAGTTTTGATCCAATGGCTAGGATTTAATCTCCCTTTTCCTCCACCACTTTTGTGACACCTAGCATCTTCTAGAAGAATAAGGTAAGAATGATGCAAGAAGATGATGCAATGATGATATAAAAGTCAACTTAGAGTTTCAGGATTGTCCTTACTCTTTCTATTAGCCACCAAGGGTATTTTGGTCCATTCAAGCCAAAGTTTTGGCTATACCTTGGAAAAGCATTTTGGAAGCCACTTTTAGAGGGAAAACTCTACCAAAATTTAGAGAGAAAAAAGTAGAGGTGAAGGCCAAGAAGAAGGAACAAGATTCAAGTTTCAAGATCAAGGTATGTGATGGTTATAGCATCTGACTAGATGCCTATTTCGAATAAGTTACTCTTTGTATATAATTCTAAAAATTAGCATGATTAAAGTACACTCTGTAAGATTTAAATCCATAGGTAGAAAACTTTATTTGGATATGTGTACAATTTATGGTGATTTTTCAAATTTAGGGTTTGAAATCTGGAAACAATGTTTAGCCTTTGGAAGAGTAGCGAATTCTGTACAATTCTGATACTGTTCAGCAGAGAATTGGTTCCTAAAACTATTTTTCCTTTAAAGAGAACTTAAGGATCTTTCAGTGATACTTAGAACCACTTAGTTTTGATTTTTTTAGAATTAGTTATGAATTTTTGAAGTTGGACCTGTAATTTGGAACTTAAATAGTGAATAGTAACCCGAGTAATTATATTGAAATTTTAAATCCACGGGCTTGTGTCATGATCTGCTTGAACTATAACGCTTACGAATGCGTGCTTTGAGGGATTAAAGGCAGGACATTTCATTTTAGTATCAGAGCAAAGGTTCTGGCAAGTATCTAAACAAAGCAAAGATTCTAGTAAGTGTTTAAACAAAACAGAAGTTTTGGTAGGGGTTCTGACTAAGGTATAAGTAGAGTATTGGTTCAAGCAAAGCCCGGTATGAGAGAAAACCTAAATTAGAAAAGTAACAGGTTACTAGGATTGGTCCAACTGAGATTAAGATATTGAGGTGTTTTCTCCAAGGGAAATAGACATGGAAGAGAAGTAAGGAAAGACAGAGAGTAACCTAAGAGATAGGTAGTCGCTGTTAAGAGACTCCCCCTCAGGAGAGGAGTGTTTGAGCTGAGAGGGCTTGACCAGGGAATGAATCAAAGTTGAAAGATGTCTCCAGAGGGTAATAGGTAAGAGTATGATAAGCCAATAAGGAATAGGAGCCCAGACCCTAATGGGGAAGCAGGGTGACAACTTAAGCCTCGGGTGATTGGTTAAAGGTGCTTGACTAGAATGTCACACAGCAGAAATGTTTTAATGATCAATGCCTACTGTGTAATATGGTCACTTTATAATTAGTATATGACCATAGAAATGAATGGTTAAAGGTACAATAAGCTAGTCAGAGGTATAAGTTAATACCCTAGCAAGGGAACCGAATGTCAACCTATACCTTAAGTAATCGATGTGACCTCGATAGAGGCAAGGTAATAGGATAATATGCTTGAGGTTCGTTCAAATCCCTGAATAGAGATAGAAATCCTTATGGGATAGTGAACTAAGAGAGATAGAGATTACATGATAATGAATGAAAGGTCAATGATGACCTAGGGGCCTGACCTAGATACCACACAGTAAGGTGATTATGTTGGAAATTGTGCCCTAGGGGCCAATCATTATGTTATGAACATTGTTGATTTATAAATTTATTAATTATATTATCATATTATTTGCATGTTTACTGTGATGTCTGTCCTTGGATAACTCATGATTTATCCTAAATGTCCCTGGTCGGTCATCTATATGGGAGCAGAGATGAAATAAGACCAGTATGACTTTAAAGATATATAGAGATATAAATTAAAGTCATAGGCACATGTAAGAGTACAAGGTGTTGGACCGACCCGCTATGAGAGAGCTGTATGGGTTAAGTCATAAGGCTCTCTCATATACAAACCATGTCACTGTGCCCTTTGACCTAAGATCATCATGGATTTCTACATGAGAAACGCTCAGCTTTGACCTAGTCAAAAGTCACTTTTGACCGAGTGATCATAAAGACTATGTTCAAGCTTAGTGGTTTTTCATACGGAGGAATGTGAATGGTCAAGATGGAATTTGTCCCTCACATTCGTAGAGAGATATTACTAGGCCCCTCGATGAGTGGGTTTGAGAAATGTATGGACATACTATAATGAAAGGTAGTTCCGTTTCTATACTCAGACTACTCAGGGATCGAGAAAGTAACGGTCATGAATAGGAGGATGATGTTCTCCATGCCTCATCCATGGCCAAAATGTCGTGTGACAAAAGGGACGTGATATGGTTGTATGAAAGGTTACATTGTTCATCGATCCTCATATGATTTGGGTAGTTGTGATGTCTTGCTAGAGACCGCTTACGACTTGTGAGTCATTATAGTAAATGGCCCACTGCCAACTTCATATGGGCCTACAGGGTCGCACACAAAATAGCCCAACACGAGATATGGTGTCTAGATTCATTGAATCTAAGATATGTCCAGATTCAATGAATAATATAGGGTGGACGTCTATATATATATATAAATTCGCGTATATATATTATATGATATAAGAGATATTTATGAGATTTGATTTATAAGGATAAATTAAATCTGTATCATTTTTTAAATTGATAAGGCATAATATCTCAAATTTGATTTATTAGAATAAATCAAATATAATTCCGTCATATCTTTAATTGTGAATTAAATGAATAGGTGAATCAAATCTGTAGGACGGATTTAATATAAAAACCGTATTTATTTAATTAATTTCTTATCAGATTACGCAATGTGATATTGTATTAATTTCGGAATTAATTTAGGATTAATTCCGAAATCCAATATCCTTAGTGTCCTTTATATATTTGATATTAGGAGCTAGGGTTTTTGGGCGTGTGAGAGTGCAAAACGTTTGCAGATAAGAAACGGCCAATAGAGAGACGGTGAGGACGGATTCTCAAAAACCCTAGAAGGACAAGAGGTGCTAGCACGTCGTTCGTGATTGGAACGCTATTCGTGTGGATACCGGTAGAGGAAGCCGATCTGAGTCGTCGACTTCTCACAACAAAAAGAAGAGCATAGGCATCCCAAATGTCGGAATCCTCGAGCCACCATCTATTCGAATACCGCAAGTAACACCTCTTACCACTTGACTTAAACACAATTGGTAGATCCGGGCAAGGAATTGGAAAATTAAAGGTTATTTTGCACTGCGTGTCTTCCAATTTCTTACAATAAGAAGGCGTTCTTGCTAAGGCTTCTATAAAAGGCACATTAATTTGGATATTTCTTAACATCTTGAGAAACCTTTGGAAGCCTAAATCTTGATCTTTCTTTTTAAGACGTTCAAGATATGAGATAAGAGGTATATAAGGTTTGAGTCCAGATGGAGAAGGACTACTTTGAATCACATTATTAGCCTTGGGAACTTCAATTACCTCATTATTATCTCCAGTATTCTTCTCATCACTTACCTTGTTCTAAGTCCATTTAGCCCCAATGTCAGCTTCTTGAAGTTCTTTACCATTCTGTAAGGTGACTGCCATGACTCCCTCCCTTGGATTGACTTTAGTATTGCTAGGAAATTTGTTTTGACCCTGTCCAGTAAGGAAGCTAGTCAAATTGCTTGTTTAAGCTTCCACATTTTTCATAGTTTCCCATTTGCGACTCTATGTTTCTTACAGAAGCTTGAGTTAATGCAACTGCTTACTTGAGTTGGTAAATTTCTTGATTCATGTTCTTCATGTGGTTAGCTTGGTAAGTGGCCATTTGAGCTAAAGCTTCCTCCAACCTTGTTGTGTGATCCTCCATTATGTTTCTTTGCTGTTAGAAACCTGGTGATGCTTGTGGCCTTTGAGGGGTAGAATTTTTCAAATGCGAAATTAGGATGATTTCTCCACCTCGGATTATATGTGTTGGAGTATGGGTCATTCTTGGGACTGGCACTCATATAGTTAGCCTCCTCCACATAATCACCATCATTGTCTGCATGAAGAGAATTATTAATAGATGGAATAGAAAGGGAATTAACAGGATTAAAAATTTTCACTAATAAATTCAAAGTCTTTGTTAAATCCCTTAAGTCAAGAGAGAGGTCTGAAGTAGTGACTTCGTTAGCCACTGCCCTCCTTCCTCGAATTGACTTTTGCCTTGAATTTGATGCTAAAGTCTTGTAAATGTCCTCTCTTTCTTTAGCTGTCATGTTATTTGGATCACCATGAGCTACATTATCGACTTTGCTTTGATTGTCCGATGTGAGCCCATTATAGAAAAAATCCATTAAGAGTATATGTGGGAATTGATGATGAGGACATTGGCTAATAAGGAGATTATACCGCTCCCATGCTTCATGGAATGACTCATTAGCTTGTTGCTTGAAGAAGTGAATCTTGTCCCTTAACTCTAAAGTCTTCTGTGGTGAGTAATATTTTAGCATAAACTGCTCGTACATTTGATTCCAAGATGTTATAGAACCTTCTGGTAAGAGCAGAAGCCATTGATGAGCACCTCCCTTCATACAGTACGGAAAGCAACACAACTTCAAATCGTCATTTGATAAGCCATTCAATGGCAACATGTAAATTACTGCATAATACTCCCTTATAAAATCCAAGGCATCTTCAGTTGTATGCCCATTGAAATTAGGTAGTGCATTCTAATATATGTTTTTAAATTCATAATTACACACAGCAGTACTTAGCTTCATGCAAGATGGATTAGAAGTAATAAGGGGGCATTGGATATCACAAAATGTGATATTTTGCTCTGGAACAATAGCACCCTCAGACATCTCTCTTCTTCGTTGACTTTATTTTTCTGCAAAATCATTCAATTTCTAAATTAATAGGAGTCAAAGTAGAGTTACCAGAACTTCTTAATTGCATTAAAAAAACAAAAACAAAAATAAAATAAAGAGAAAAAATAAAAACAAAAATTAATAAAAAATAAAGAAAAATAAAATTTGAAGAATTAGTAAATCTGTAGCTTCCTCAGCAACAGCACCAAAAACTTGATCGCTCCCGCAAGTGTACGGGTTCGATGAAGTAAAAATCTTAGAGTAATCTAAGGTTGTACTCACAAAGAGATTGCACTTTTACTAATCCAAATAAATAACAATGAGAATAGATGAATTGATTGATGAGATAATATGAAATAATAAATTAAAAGCAGAAGAAAATCAAATATAAGAGGAAAATCAATCACTTTAAGAGTTAGGGTTCAAGATTTACCCTATGGGTTACTAGTTTCTATCCTTTGAATTGACTCTTTAATTTATTATAGTGACAATTATTCTTAAAGTGTCTTAATATTCTCCCGAATCATTAGTCCCTATTTAATTAGAGTTGAATTCGTTCCCATGACACCCAAACAACTAATTAAATCTTGAAGCTATAGTCGTAAGTCACCAAAAATATCTAGAACTATCCCTAGCCTAAGTATTTCTATCTACTTCTCTAGATCTAGGTTCTCTCTTCACCCCCCAAGTCCATCAAGATCACCCATAATTTAGATGCAATGGTGGCCAATCATAAAATCAACATGAAGAATAAGAGAAATAGATATAAAAATCAAAAGATATTCATAAAAGCCACAAAAAGAGTCAAAACAGAACTGATAAAAACTAGTTTTCCAATTGGACTATGTCACACCTTACTATAATATTGACTTAGGTTCCTTTTCAAAATCATTTTTGACCACATTGGATGGTCTTGGGCTCACTTTTTACCATAAAAACGCTAATTTTCGGATTTTCACTGTTCATCGGGTAAAAATCCAGTTTTTCTGGCCCAACTTCAAAAATTCATAACTTATTCTACAAAAATCCAATTGGCGTGATTCAAAATTCTACTTAAATCTATTTAAGTAATCTTTCAAGGAAAAATAATCTCATTGTCCAATTCTTTATGAGAAAGCGTCAGGTTTTTAAGAAAACAACACTGTCCATTTGCCAAAAACCCTGATGTCCAGATTCTGACCATTAACTTTGAAAAATCATTATAAATTGTATACTGGGCCATTTTTAACGTATTAGCTATCAATTTGAAGCTCAGGATGTCTTCTTTCATCATGCCAAATTTCACGATTTAACGCGTTTGGGAACATAATCAAAACGTCACGTGAACCGGTCAGGGTCAGTGTGCTTCCAGCACTGTTAGTTTAATATTTACATAACCAAAATAAGCTCACGAATTTTGTGGCTAAACTCCACAATTCAACCTTCAATCTGCAGCTTCCCTTTTGAAGATTCAGGCCCTAAAATGTTACATGATTCTTGGGGGATGAGATTTTTGGAAATCCCAGTAGTAAATTAACCAACTATATCACAAGCAAGCATCATTATTATGCATGATCACATTAGCTACTATGGATGAACTAACATGCTTATCATTTGGCAAACTCAATCATGCAAAGGCCAAAGCAAGATACTATAAAGAGCAGCCACATAACAATCAAGAGAGCTCAATCACAATAATAGCAAGTAACCATACAATAATCAACAATGCTAGTTAGTGGTAGTAGCTAGGTTTAACTTACTACCTTGCTTCAAAAGTCTTAGCCTTTCTTCCTTCTCCTCTTTCCCTTGGCAAATATCAAACCCTAACCATGTGATTCAACAAAAATGGCAGCAAGAATCATTATCCAACCATGAAAAAGCAAGAACATACATCAAAATGATTCTTGGACCATAAAGTTCCCTCCTTTGTTCACTAGTTTTAGATTTGGTTCTCTTTAACCCTAAAAATCACTCCTTGACTTGTTCCTACATGGATTTTCATGTAGATTCCAAAAATAGGCTTAGATTTGTGAAAATAAAACTGATTCTTCCAGCCATAAACCGACCAAACCACTAGAGGTTTTGACCCAAAATTTTCAGCTTTGCTTTTAGGCTTCCAACACTTGTTTCTTTTAGTCTACCCTACACCATTCCTCATTTTAAGCATCATGGAAGCCTTAAAACAATGAAAAGCTCATCCTAGGGTCCAGTTCTTCACTTGGCCGAAAATAACTCTCACAACAACAACCATGAAAAATGCTTTAAAATCACTTAAACTCACTTGCCAACACTAGGATCTAGCTTGTGTTGTTGTGTCTTAGCAAGTGTTATGATCAAAACTTCTTTCCCCTTTTTATTAATCAGTTTGGTCCACATTAAGAGAGGGAAGAGACAGATTTTAAACCATAAAAATGAAAGAAACCAAAGCAAGAACACTTCTAGGACCAAGATCTAACCTTGAAACCTTGCTAGGATGATCAAAAGTGCTCCCTTTCTCCTTGTTTCCTCTCAAACTCTCTCTTTTTCTCTATTTTTCTCCCTTGCACGAAATGAACATCTGAAAATGGGGAGAGAAGAGCTTGATTAAGGCTTCAAAATATCCCAACCACCTTCTTTAATGATAGTCCAAGTGTCATTACCCTACTAAGTCTTGATTCCTCTCTCTTAATTAACATAATTCCAAATGAAATTATTTACTAAAGTCAAAATCCTCTCCATTCATGGAATGACACTTGGCTAATTCAAATCTTCTCCTTCAAGAGCTTGACACATGGCTCAATAGGATCCCTTGGATTTGCAAGACACCAATCTTGCTTTATCGGTATACTTTAGGCTCTGAGTTTAACTTCTTTTTATAATTACAGTATCTTAGTCTCTGTAATTATTTTCTATCAGATCCTTAATTTATTCTCCTCATTATTGTCTTCCTAAATTGTCCTCTTTGTCTCAAAATTAATTTCCTAATATTTAAATAAAAAGGAAAATTAATTTCCCTCTCTTTAGGGATTTTTCCACTTTTCACATTTATTTGGAAAAATCTTGGACACTTGAGGGTTTCCATTTAATTTCATAATTCCTTATAATTCCTTGGGATCTCATAGGAATTTTCTTGGAATTTTATTCCTCTTAAAATATTTATTTGGAATTTTCCAAATAAAATCCCTCAATTAGCCTAAATCACCCTTAAATTCTCTTATAATTTCTCTAAGGGTAATTTGGTCATAAAACCAACTTTATAATTTCATATAACTCTCAAAGGATATTATCCCTATTTTTCCTTAATTTTCCATGGCTCGAAAATATTTTTCCTTATTTACATTTGACCAATTTTCTTTAATTAGTCAATTTCCTATAATTGGCTTGGAAAATTGCTGTAATTATTTTCCACCAAAATTCTTTGACTTTTCCTTATTACTTTTAATCCTCAATAATTTGAGAATATTTCTTGTCTCCAATTATCATAATACTGGATGTGACAGACTACATCCCTGCCCCAACTGGAGAATTTAGAAACTCATAATAAAATAAACCATAAATAGTATTGTTCTAAGATCCTCGAACATGACATAACAAAGGAAGAAGAAAAGAGGAATAAACTGTCAAATGATCCAATAGAGGTCCTCTGCTCAGCTGTTGTCACAAGATGAGCAAAGGTAGTAACTTCGCTGATTCATTGTTGCAAACAATGCTATATTGCTGCCTTTGGTAATGCTCTCCGATACCTACTCTCTTGTCTCCTCCGATCCTATTTATAATGGTTTTGCATCTTCTTTCCCTTGAATCTACCGCTTCTTATCCATATCCATATATCTTCAATATAATATAATATATTATATTATTGCAATTGATTCATTCCTTGAATCCGCATGCCTCGTGCCTTTGAGCAAATATTACTCCCCTTTTATTTTATCTTTTATTTGTGATATTTTCTTTTCTCAATAATTTTATATCTCCTGCAGTAAAGATAATAAAAGATTTGAGTATATTTATTGCAAGATCATTTTTTATCCCATAATTAATAAAAGAGAGGAAAATCTACCAAAAATAATTAAATAGGTATAAGATATCCACAAATTTAACCAAATAAATCAAAATATATACCTTTTTAATTATAAAATGTAGACTTATCATGTACCTGGAGTGTTCCAGGTCTTCAGATAGCCACGTAGAGGTCCGGTTACAACAGTGAGCTCGGATCGGTATTACAGAGCAAATGCACCAGATGGAGAGGGAGGGGGAGCGGACATTTTTGTTCAGTCGGTTTTTGGAGAGTAAAAACTAATCCCATAAATAACGTATGAATACCTGTCCCTTCCTATCCTCAATTTAAACAAAAGAAGCAAATCGCAATTGGAGACCCGCATGTTATGCTATTTAAACTAGAGTCCCAAGGTTAATGGGCTTGGGTCCAATTACCAAAAGTGGATTGACCCATTTTCCTATACTTTTTAAGTGGAAAGAGTGTAATAATAAGATAGTTGAATAGTACGTAATGATTTCTGTACTTGGCCGAATATTTAGAATCTCATGTTCATTTCTAGTTCTCTAACTAGGATTGGTCTATTGTCGGATTAAATTTTTTATTTTGTAATTGACATTTTTTAATTAATGGGACTAATTATTTGTTTACGCAATTGGTCTTTTTTGTATTAAACCAAGAACATATGGGCCCCAAGTTGAGAGTGCGTATTTTATGAGAAATTAATCAACACCTTAACTCATTATTAGGTAGAGGCTCGGACGGCCCCAGCGTACAACCCTCTAGTAGGCAATAACTTTTTTTAGTTAGTTACTGTGTGTATGTGTATATGAAAGATATTATTAAATGATTTATTATTACTACTGTTAGCAAATGAAGAGCGCATAAAGGAACTTCTTAGATTTGCACCTGCGTCACGTTACCACTACTCTTGAGTCACCAATATGCTCATGTAGATGTTAGACTGCTAGAGTCTAAATCTAGAATGACACAATAAACGCACCACAAGAGAAGAAGAGCAAAGAGGGAGAGAGATATAACTGGAAAACTCTGATTAGGTGAGTTACAACTAAGAAAGGGAGCCTTTGGTAAATAAAAAAAGAAGTAATGGATAGAGCCTTTATATAGAGATGGGTCGATAGTTTGGGAAGACAAAATATCAATATCTCATCCTTTTAAAATATAACGAGGTATTCGTGAATTGATTTATCATGTCATCTCTTTTATCACATATTTGCAGTATTGGATGAAGGGATTAGATATTGATTTGGTCTACAGATATGATTAAAATTTAAATATATTTATATTAAATCGTAGATATCCGATGGATAATATAAATTAAATTACCTATTTAATTTATATAATATTTAATAGAAAAACTCTTTTATTAAATATTCCAGCCAATTCAACCAACAACGGATTCAAAATCTAATAAGTACTAGCCGATATATTGAGATAATTCTAGCCATTCTCTTACTCTATCTCTTTTTCTTTATTCTCTTTCATTGTATGAAAGCAAAAGGGCTAGGTTAATTACTCTATCTCCCCATACTCAAAGGTTTTCAAAGTATATTTACGGAGTCTTCTCTAATTATGTTACTGAGTTCGTTTGTTGAGACCACAAATATACATGTTCGACATCTATGTCAAAAATGTTTACGATGATGAGGGTTGCTTTCGATGTAATTATACTACTCCTCCGGTCCTTAGTGTATGACTCAATTATTGAGTTAGTTTTGGTTCTAAATATAAGACTCATTTCTCATATTTATCAATTTTATCTAAATTATCCTTATGGATAGTCATTCAACCATAATCAAGTAGAAGGTGAGAGAGGGTATTAAAAAAGATAATTAAAGTGTTTTAGAAAAAACGTGTCACATTTCTATAATTAATTAACTTACCTAACTTTCTTAATTTAATCAAATTAGTTAAATGGATCTTATATTAAGGACAGAAAGAGTAAAATAATATCAATTCTACCGAAGAATATATCTTGAAACTTGTATAATACTACCTTCTGCTCTAAATATAAAATTTATTTATCTCATGTTCTTAATATAAGAACTAATTTGAAACTTTGACTTTCAATTTATTCTTAAATATAAGACCCAATATGTTTTGTCTTTCATATTTAACTATTTTTTCAAAGGTAGTTCTTGTAGTAGTTGTATATGTTAAAAGTATTATCAAATAATAGTTCTAACTAACATACTTGATTAGCAAGAATATTTTAGGAAGGACAACACGTATTTATTACAAATAAGTAACTTAATTTTATTAATCTACTCAAATTAGTCAATTAGTTTTTATATTAAGAATCGGAGAAATAGCACTTTGTAGTGAAATTTATATTACAAATTAACTCTTATATTTAGGATGTGAGGTAATATTTTTTTGTTTTTCATACACGGATTAGTTGTAAAATATATATATATAGAGAGAGAGAGAGACACGCACACAATGGTTGTCGGCATCGGAAGATGGAGCCACTCTGCCCTGTGCTGGGGGAAGAGGATACTCTCAGCGTCCTCTTCTCTCAACGTCCCTCAGCGTCCAAATCGTAGCCGTTAAAATGAATCTAACACGGATCATATTATGCCACATCATGGTGCTATTAAAAATTAGAAATAAATCCTAAATATAGTGTAGAATTTTTTACTAGATTTCAACTAGGATATTTTTAGCATGAAATATCCAATTTTTTTCACCAAACTTATTTTAGTTAAAAAATTTATGAAATGTTTAGACTCCAGACTTATTCAGATAATCATAAAGAATAAAAAAAACTTAACCATCATATATTTATATATAATTTTTTGGATTTATTGATCTTAAGCTGGAAAATTTATCTAAATTCAATATGATACAGATCGAGTTAGACAGAACTATAAAGAGTGGCAAAACTATCAAGTATTTTATTTTTTAAAATTTTTAATTAAAATACTTGATGGCAGAATTCTACCTCTTTTTATGATTCTATCTTACTCAATTTATATTAATTTGAGCTCTTATTAAACTCTACAGTTAAAACAAATAGATCTAAGAAATTAGGTGGTGCACTCAAATTTCTTTTTTCAAAAAACTAGTTCTTTTTTTTTAAAAAAAGCAATTTTATAGCATTAATTAGATTTTTTAATTTTTAATAGCTTGATGATGTGGCATATTGTGAGTTTTTAGATTAATCTGATGGTAGATATTGGGACGCTGAGGGACGGCGATGGACGCGCCGCTGAGACAAGCCGGACCCTGTGCTGGGTGGTTTGCTATGTCAGATGGGGAGTGGGGAGTTAAAGAAATAATATAGCCACGCTTTACTTTCAATCAGCGGTGTGGAGTCAACCAATTACGTGACAGCACTTGGACAAACTAAAATTTCTTCTACGAAATTTGGCGTAACTTTATGCTCACTTCTTTTAAAGTGGTTCCTGCCGAATCACTCTCAAATTCACCCGATCCAATTATACCATCCCGCACTGAAAATAAAAACAAATAAATTATGCATAAATAACATGTGTATACAAATAATAAATACTACCTCTAATCTAAAACATAAGAGTTAGTTAAAAATTTAATTTGATTTTTAATATAAGACCTCAATCTACTTTGTTTCTCATTTTTATATTCATTTTTTTAAAAGTAATTTCCCTGATAATTACATATATTAAATATTTTTTTATTTTAATACATATAATTAACAAGGATATTTTAAGAAAAATAACACCAATTTATTATAAATATCTAACTAAACTAATTTTTTTAATATTCATAAACTAGTTATTTAACTCTTATATTAAGAATTATAAGTAGTATTATTTATGCCATTTGAAACGAGATATTAAAGAAAAAGTTCACTGCTCTAGAAAAATCTCCCCTTAACTCAAATTTATTCAGTGACCAACAATAAATTAAAATATTTTATTCCTTGCACATGTTAAATCCTTGTTTTCTGTTTCCTGGCGGGCCTAGTTTTCTTTTTTGCTTTTGTTGCTTCTGCCTGTTTTTTTTTTTTTCCGCAAAATAATTAGACTTTATTAAGTTAGCATGATAAGTATGAGAATTTTTTTGGATCTAATTATATACTCTTCCAGTCCTAATTATAAGACCCAATTGACTTATTTGAGGAGATTAAGGAAGTAAGTTAAGTTGGTTATTTATAATAAATAAGTGTTGTCATTCCTAAAATATCCTTACTAATTAAGTATATTGGCTAAAACTATCATTATTAGAAGGATTATCTTGGAAAAAATGCATAAATATAAGAGACAAAATGGATTGGGGTCTTATATTTAGGACTAAATAAAAAGTCAAATGGGGTCTTATAATAAGGATCGGAGGAGTATATAAGGAACAACTACGTATTTGTCCTTGCGTTTATTAAAAAACTCCTTTTTTATCCATACTAAATTAACATAATTAAATTAGCATACCATTAAATATACAAACCCCCGTGACAATTATCCATGAACATAAATTTACATAAATACTTCCCAAAAACATATGCCGTTAAAAATTTCATTACCTTAAACATGTGAAAATACTTTCTTCCATCATAACAAATCAGATTAATAATAAAATTATTGTCTAAGTATGATAATTTTTTTAAAAAAATTAATATAAAAAAAAATTTAAAATAGACAAAAGAAAGTCCCTACTGAAACTGAAAATAACCTTCCACAACAACAAAAAGTCACCGGTGAAACAGCAACAAAAGAATGTCACAGCTGAAACCATCCTTTAGTGGTGGTGACAGTATATTAAATATTATTATTATTAATTTTTTTGTTTTTAAATGATAAATTTATAAGAAAATATTATAGTAGATTGGATTGGATAGAAATCCAATCTGAAAATACCAATTTATATTTTAAAAGATATAAAATTTTTATATAAATGTTAATATAATTATATAAAAATTATTTTATCATATTAATAATTAAAATTTTCATGAGATGTATGTGTATTTTTTTAATTATTAAATTATATTTTGTGAAGCTTTCAGCGATGACACTCACCTAGTGTTACTGCTGAAGTCCCTAACATGTTCTAAAGAAAGCCCATTTCAACAACAATATTAGGTCACCACTAAAAAGATCTTTTAGTTGTGACATGGTTAGTCGTCACTGAAATGGCTTTCAACGCTGACTTGATATCACCTAGTGAAAGTCTAGAAAGTCTATACTTGTTAAACCTAATAGCTTTAGATTTTCAGTTGTAATATTAAAAGTCGCTACTGAAAGTTTTATTTTCGAAAGTTGATATTTAGTGGCAACTTTTAATGTTGCTACTGAATTTTTCTTTTTGTGATGATTCTTTTAGACTTATGAAACATAAAATATTATTCTAAAAATGAATGTTTATTACGAAATTTGTTAACTCATCCATATTTTTCAAAGCACTATAGTCCTTTATTTCTTTTAATGGTATATATGTTTTTTTTTTTTTGGTTAACTCTGGAGGGAATTACAGCTTATTTAAAAAGTGCCTAACACAATTAATCATATTCCGACCAAACGCCTGATTATTATATTTGTTTCTCTATTAGCCGAATAATGATAATAGCCACAAAGACAACGACAACGACATAATAATAAAACACTATTTTCAGTTCTTAATATAAGAGTTAGTTTGATTTTTAATTTGGTTCTAATATAACACCCTAATCCACTTTGTCTTATACATTCATCCATTTTTTCAAAGTAATCCTTGTAGTAATTACACATGTTAAATATTCTATCAATTAGTAGTTCTAACTAATATACATGATAGTAAGGGTATTCTAGAGAATTCAACTCATATTTGTTATAAATAACTAAATTACAAACTTTCTTAATTTACTCAAATTAGTCAACTAGTTTTTATATTAAGCATCGGATGTAGTATAACTTTCAAGTTTTGTAAAGGTTGATTAATCAAGCACTTGCCTTTAAACTCGCGCAAATTGCGGGCACATTCCTGGTAGATTACAATGAATTTGTTAGTAAGCAAGATAGCATGGTCAGGCTCATCAAAAAACTTATCAATAAATTATTAATCTTCAACAAAAGGCTACTTTTAACTTTAGGGTAGTCAAGTGAACAATATGGAGTGAAATGCGAATTTTTTTTTAAAGAAAAATGGGAAAATTGTAACAAAATGACCCTTGAATTTGCAAAACTCCAAATAGTCATTTAAACTTACAAGACCCCAAATTAGACATAATAACTTAATTGAAATTTTGAAATGTTAGTGAATTTACAATGTAGCCCTTTAATTTTTTTTTTTTTTGCAAAAAAAAAAAAAAACATCAAGCCATCCTTATCAATCGTTGGCATTGGCAATCAGCATTAGGGTTCATGTGGCCCCAAGCACCAGAGCTCTAGTAGATGGCCGTTGCCTGATCACCAAAGCTTCGATGGACAGCAACTATTTTTAGGGGTTTTTTCAAGTCCAGTAACGTGATTAACAAGTTCTTTAATTCTATTAACAATTGGTATCATCGTTAACAACATATTTTTCAAAAATTTCAAAAAGTGATATTTTAAAAAGTAGTGTCTTTATAACTTCAGTAACACAATTAACAAGTTATGTAATGATATTAATATCTCTC
>NW_021632893.1:0-108514 GCF_004799145.2 Neltuma alba
AGAGGGGAAGAGAATTTGTTTAATGTACAGAAAGGTGAATCTAAGCCTTGGCATTTCATTTGTCAAAAAAAGACCTTATTGAAAAGGGTACAAGGTGGCAAGTTAGGAGTGGTGAGATAGTGAGCTTCTTCAATGACTACTGGTTGTTCCAAGATACAAAAATTGGAGATATGTGTGTGAGACCTCTTACTATAGAGGAGGAAAGAAGCACAGTGGCTGAATGGGTGCTAAATGGCACCTGGGGTTATAATAGACTTGCAAATACAGTGAACTCCCAAGTTGTATAGCGGCTTATAGCCATTCTACCTCCTTTTGCAGCAACTGGGAATGATGTTATGACTTGAAAAGCGATTGCTCATGGTACTTTACACATAAAAAGTGCTCATGATTTAGTTGATTATAAGCCCTCTAATAATTTCACCTCTGTCTATAAATCTATTTGGAGTTGGAAAGGTGCAGAAAGAATTAGGGTCTTCTTGGATTGCCTTTTACAGTAAATTACCTACCAATGCTTGGAATTCATGGTCTTCTACTTCTGCTAATTGTTCTTACTGCGACAGAGGAGTGGAAAATGCTTTGCACATTTTACGTGATTGTTCATATGCAAAAAGGATGCGGTGCACTCTTGTCAAACCCAGGTATTTGTCTGTTTTTTTTCAGCTACTCTACGTGATTGCATAGCTCAAAATCTGTCAACTGAGTTAGCTGTTAAAATGGACTTTGGCTGGAACCTACTTTAGGGTGTATCAGTTTGGCTTCTTTGGAATTGGAGGAATAAGTTTTGCTTTGAAGTTGATTATAATAACCTATTGATCCTGTCTTTACTGTTCCGAGCTGTTGGAAGTCTTTTGTATGCATGAATGACCCTGTTCTTCTTAAACCAAATGATTCTATTTTAAAAGTTACCTCTTGGCAACCTCCACCGAATCAATGGGTTAAAGTAAATGTAGATGGTGCTGTTTCAGCTTCACGATGTGTAGCAGGTTGTGGGGATTAATTAGAAACCAAATGGGACAATGGATTGTGGGATTCACTCAAAAGGTTGGTTAATGTAATGTGTTTGAAGCTGAAGAATGGGCTGTGTTCAGAAGCCTCAAGTTAGCTTGGGATTATGGATTCAGGAGGGTCATTTTAGAAATGATTCCAAGACTCTAATAGACATGCTACTGAAAAACAAGACCGAAGAATCTTGCACTCTTATTTTTATGGACATACGGAGATTAATGTGCTTCTCTTAGGATCTGAAATTTCAGCATATTTCTAAAAAAATTAAACCATGTTGCTGCTGTTAGTTAAAGAGGTATCCACTTCTTTTAATTGTATTACAGCGCGGTGCATTTTAGAAATTTTGCTTGAAAGATAGTTTGGGAGATCCCTCTTTTAGATTAATTTCTTCTTTTTGTTTAGGTGTGTTGCTTTTTTTCATTGTGTCAAAAAAAATTATTTAAAAATTTAGTTATTAATTAATATAATGGCGTCATGCCCATTTCAAAATTCCTTACGGAAGGAAGGGCTCAAGCATTGCGATGCTTTCAAATCTTCCATATGAATACAGGTTGTAATTTCAAAGAAAAAACAATCGTGGAGACCGAATTGAGCAGCGAGCAAGATGCTACTTCCAATATGCATCTTAACAAGGCAGTCTTAGTTTTAGGGTAGTTTGGCACGAAAGGAAATAGAGCAGAGGGAGGAGAGAAAAATTTTAATAGGTTGATTTGAAAAATAAAAAAAGGGTTTAAAGCTTTTAAATATTTTTTTTACTTTTATCTTATATCTTTTTTTATTAAAATTTTATAACCTTACTTTTCTAATTTTTTTTAAATCAATTTATTAAAATTTTTCTTCCTATCCTCTTGTCTCCAATTTCTTCCTACCAAACATAGGCTATAGTCTTTCTTTTTAAGAAGTGCTCAAATTATATTGTGCTTTTCTTTAGGCCTAAAATATATGCAAAATTTTCATATTAACGATAACAAATTTTAATTTATTTTAAACTTTTTGAAAGTTGATATATTTAAATATCATAACTATTATATAAGGAATAATTGAAAAGGAAAATCTCAAAAAAATATCTTTAAAATTTTAAAATTTCAAATTAGGAATAATTACAAAAATGTGTTGTCATTTGTTTTTCAAATATTGTCAATTACTATTCCGGTATATAAACAATGTTTGATTTGAGAATTTGAGAAATTTCATAGTGATGTTTTTGGGATTTTCTAATTAAAAGTTTAACCCAAATAAATTCATTCGCAATTTAGTTTTTTGTAAAATTTAATTGTAATACTTTTGTTTGTTGCTTCGAGTATTCTTTCACCCGAATGGTAAATATTATATCTTAGGTATTATCAGGTGATATATTAAGGATACCTCCAATAATTTTTTCCATGCACACCGATTGAATCGGGATATGATGTTTAAAGTACCCAATTTATCTACTTAAGACCAATACTTGTTTTTTATTGCAAGAACTTTTAAAAGGATTAAAATGTTATTGGGGTTTTTACATTGTGATGTTTAATTCCTACAATTTCAAACTTCAAACTGAGGTTTAAAAGGAATTAGTTTGAATATAACTAATTATTGAATTTGTGATTTTTGCTCTATAATTTTAATATTTTTGATTTTTTTTTTGACCAAGTAATAAGTTTTGATTTGGATCTTTATATTTTAATAGGTTTTGATTTTGATTCCTATGCTTATTAAAAGTCTTATAGAAAACACAAAAACCACGATATGAAATTACACGCACTAAAATTTGATCAATTTTAAATGTAAAGAGAATAATATTAATTAAAAAAACTTTGAAGGGGAAATGACCCCACTCCGCGAAACAACCATGCCATCATCCTCTGTTGCTGTCGTTCTGGAAACTAGACTCCGGAGCATGATACAATTGATTTGAGCCGGACGAGCCAATAGAAAACGCTGTGAGCCTTACTCTGCGTCAGCAATGCATGACTTGTGGGAATCAGGGCATTCAATTTCCACTTAAAAAAACATAAAGCAAAGAGCCACACGCTTCTCACTTATTCTCGCAGGCAGCTCTCTTGTGTGAGACTATGACTGTTCGCTGCTGAGTCATCACCAGCCCCTTTATCATCTATCTTCTTTCCCACTGTACACGCTGCTGCTTACACACTACGTCCTGCTTCCCTGGTAAATATCTACTGTGGGGGAAGAAAATTCGTTTCTTTCTTGCTTGGGACCCACAAGACTTTGCTGGCGCGGGCGCCACCACTTGCTCGTGCTTTCATTAATTTGTTCTCATTGCTTCTATTATGATTCCCCAAACGCGGTGAAGTTGCTTGCTTTTTCTTTCTTTTTCCTTTCTTGGCTGTGTGTGATGTGACTTTCTTTCGATTCTGTTTCTGGGTGTATTAATTAAGCTAAACCCAAGTCTTGGAATGGTATTGTATAGTTGAAGGCTATTGAAGGAGCAAGCCGAGGAGAGAGCAAGTAATGGCCCCGAGGAAGAGGCTACCGGGAGTAGACGATGAATTGCAGAAGATTCTGGATGCTAAAATGGATCAAGTTCCCTCTAGAAGAAGGGCTCGTGAGGCCTTCAAGGATATTCAGCTTGGAATTGATCATATATTGTTTAAGGTGAGATTTTGGTTTTCTTTCCTTTTTTCCCCAAATATTTTAGAATTGATCAATAATTTGTTTCCTATTTTGAATCTTTATTTTTCATCTTTCTTCCTGGGGTATGAATACTGATATCTTTTTTCTATGATGAACTGTATTGATTCTATTTCTTTACTAATTGGGTATACTACTGATTGGTTCAGTGATGTTTAGTTGAACACCTGACATTGACATTGCAACTCTGAAAAGACTATTTGTGGACCTCAATATTGATATTTAATGTAGATATAGGTTGATAGATGAAAGGAGAGTTCCAGTCAATGCGTGAGTAAATGCCATACAACTGCCCAATAGTTTATGGAAGATTTCGTTGTGTTCTTGGGTTGATCCTTATAGTGAAAATAGGTAGGCCAAACCATAATTTTCTTTTTGTAGGATCCACATCTTATATACATGTGCATATATCTGTAAAGTAGTCTACATCAATCGTAATAAAGTAAGAATAGCAAAAAAAAAAAATTGTGGCCATGCAGCATTGATCTATAGGTAGGAAGCCATCCAATGACGTGCAAAGACGGAGTTGTACTTGTATGGTCTTTTGTGTGTCCTGATTTGTGGTACTACCAACATTCAGAATAATTTAGGAAATTACTGAGACGTTTCATATTTCTTGAAATGATCGGGTCCTTGTTTGCTCTTTTCCTGTTGACTTTAGTCTTATAGCCTTGTTACTCTGTTTTGCTCTCTGCATGATCACATGCAGAATCATGTGCAGTGGAGTTTGTACATTTCCCCCCTTGGCCATGCATTTAAAAACCCATGACGTCCAAAAGGATTAAACTTAAAGTAAATTTGCTTAGTTGTCTACTATCAAGTTTTCCAATGAAAATATAAGGCTGGAATTTGTTTAAGCATCCAAGTATTTGTTAGAGAACCTAATAACAAACACCTAAAGTCTATACCAATGTTTTGTCCTTTTTAATATCCCATGGTTTTAAGATTTCGCTGCAACTGTCATTATATCTAAGGGGGTTACAGCTCATGAAGTTGGCCATGTTTTATTTTATTAGAAAGTTAGAATTGATTTCTGTATGTTTGGCTGTTGCAGACTCCATGTGATCAAGTAAAAACGAAGGAGGTAAGGACTCTGGATTAGAGCAGTTCCATGAAAATTTGGTTTGTTTCTACAGCACTCTTAAGGGGGGGATTGGTATATATGTAATCTTAATCAGTGTAAACCCTAGCATTGTCCATTTTTGCTAGGCTGATTTTTTTTCCCCTCTTGATGCATGTGATGATCACCTGGTGTGTTTGGTAACAGTCATATGAGGTGAACTCAAGGGGTATAGAAATCTTTACTAAAAGTTGGCTTCCTAAGGCATCTAAGCCAAAGGCAACAGTGTTCTATTGTCATGGCTATGGAGACACTTGCACTTTTTTCTTTGAAGGCATGTATCTGATATTAAAAACTTGAAGATACGGGTATCTTTTCACATTTACATTGTAAATTACCAACTTGTGTTTACCATGAAATATTTACAGGAATAGCTAGAAAGCTAGCATTATCTGGTTTTGGAGTTTTTGCTATGGATTATCCAGGCTTTGGTCTTTCAGAAGGTCTTCATTGCCATATCCCTAGTTTCAACAGGCTTGTTGATGATGTCATTGAGCACTATTCGAAAGTCAAAGGTAATCAAACTCAACATTGATACCCTAGCTCAATACTTTTTGATTAACTTTGTCAGGAAATTCAAGTACTATTGTCTGTGTAGCTCGGCATTATGTTTCTTCATGTGAGTGCAACTTGGCGTTTTGTAGCATAGTAGACAGAAAGTTAAGGCATAGTGCTGTCAAATAGCTTCTGTGTATCTCATGTTTTCCTTCTAAAAATAGTTTATATGATTTGACTCGCCTTAAAATTAGAATTATGACATTAAAGGGATGGGAAAAAGACTTTTTTTGGTGATTTCGGTGGGAAAAGTAAATGTTTGACATTGAAAGTGTTGGCACACAAGGGAATTTTCTTTTCACTTCTGTTTTGTTTTTCGGTTGAGGGTGTGGGGAAGGAGGGGAGTTGTAATTCAGCAAATGTATGGTGGCTAAAGGGTTTGTTGTTTAACTTCTGGAAACTTTACCTGAAACTTTTTTAGGTTAAACTCGTGGTGATCTCAGTCACATTTTATGATAATCTCTGACAATGAATGATTGATGTTACTCCTGTAATTGCAAGAACGTAAAAGAGTAAGCAAGGAAATATTTTGATGACCCATTTAAAATCTTCTAGTTGTTTCTGATAATTTAATTATTTGAGCTTTCTTCCCAGAACTGTCATTATCTGTATTAACATGGAACTTGTATGATAAGGCCTGGAATTATAATCTTTACGCACAAAACAGTTAGTCTTCATTCTTCCCTAATGTTAAGCAAATGATCTGTTTATGTTTTCATGTTACACTTTAATCAACTTAAAGTGATTGGAGTGCGAATGTTTTTGTACTGTTGGAAAACTGTTCGCTTGCTTGATGACAGAAAACCCAGAGTTCCGTTCTCTTCGAAGCTTCCTTTTTGGACAGTCTATGGGTGGAGCCGTTGCTCTAAAGATACACCTGAAACAGCCTATGGCATGGGACGGTGCCATTCTTGTTGCACCTATGTGCAAAGTAAATTTTCCAAGAAACTCAGCTAGCTAAGGAGTTCTGGTGGGATCTTTTGTTTGGGGGAAGTACATTTATCCTTTCGAACTAAGGCCAAATGGGATAACTGGTGCATAAACTTAATGTAGAAAAACATCTCCATGAACTTTAAACTAAAATGAAAACATTAATCATAAGTTGAGGTTAACTGCTAGAGGCTGCCTCCTCACTTAAATTATTTAAAGACCAGCATTGGATTGGGATAAGCATGCTGGCATTGGAGGCTATGTGGCCTCTTGCAGTTAATTATAGCTGAAGTTTTAACATTTTCATTGTAGTCTCGGGTAGGTGTTTTGTTGAAGATTGAAGTTCATGTACCATTTTTCTATTTAGGCTCTAGTTCAAGGAGATAAAATGGAATATCCCCTTTTGCTTTAATCTCTTTTTGACCAGAAGCTCTCTATAGATTGCAGATGATATGGTTCCACCATGGTTGCTCACTCAGATTTTGATTGGCATGTCTTATATCCTTCCAAAGAGTAAGTTAGTTCCACAAAAGGATCTAGCTGAGGCAGCATTTAGAGATGTGAAGAAGAGAGAACTGGTTTGTACTTTGAACTTGAACAATCTCCTAAATTAACTAAATTTTAAGACCTTGATTAGTCTTATCAAGTCATCTTTTAATGCACTAATTTTAAGGTGCCTGAACTTTGTTGAATCTATCCTTCTTTTGTTTGTTAATTTGGCTTCAACTAGATCTAAATTTGGATCCTTCATCCTTGGAGATAACTCCAATACCAGTGAGCCAAAGCTCATTGGTGGTTTCTATCCTTTTGCCCCGGCTTTCAACTGCATTTCTATCCTTCAATTTTATGCAAACAACTAGCATATACCTTATGCTTCTGAAAATTTCCTAATATCTTTCTGCAGACAGCGTATAATGTTGTTGCCTACAAAGATAAACCACGCTTGCAGACTGCAGCAGAGATGCTTAAAACTACTCAAGAAATAGAACAGCACTTGGAAGAAGTATGTATGCTGAACTTGCAACTTGTCTTCTTTAGTTATTTAATATCCCAGTAAACTGCCACTATATGCACAAACTTTTCTTGACTGTGAAACCATCTTGGGAGACGTTTCATGCCTGGCATGAAAATGAGACACCAAAGGTCTGCTGCTTTTTCGTGAATTGGAGCGGCAATATCTGATATAGGAAAGTTTTACTGGTAGAAAAGCAGGAGTAAATATACAATGTGTTGTCCCTGAAAAATTTACCAGCATAAGCTTCAGTGGTAGGATTTATATTCCTATATACCAATTAGTCCCTCAAACTTCCTAACTTGTTACTCATGCATATTGAGTTAGTTTATTGTTGTAGAGTGAATATACAATTTGGACCAATGTAAGAATGAAGGTGCGGTGAGTTACAAAATCTAAAGGATTAAACTGCACAGAGGAACAAATCTAAGGACTTGAGGATATTAGAGGGGGCCAAGTTTTTTTTATTGTAGAAAGAAACCATGTTTGTTGTGGATCTGCCGTCACATGCGCGCTCTCTTTTCTGTCTTGTTCTGTCTATTCTACCCGATTCTTTCCTATTAGATTTTGATAACAGGTATTTCTTGATCTCTCTTATGTATCAAGTTCATTGGTCTATTTCCCCGCTCCATTTAGATCGGATAAGAAGTTTCAAGAGAGAAAAAAAGTTCGAAAAAGTAGTATATGATACGACTCGAATCTCCCTTTCACAATTGTTGTGTGCCAAAAATTATTTTTGCCTAGTGAAGGCCTAATTACATGATACTTCTTCGGTCCTTAATATAGGACCAGATTGGAAAATTGATGTTGGTCTTATATGTAAAACCTATTTTACATGTTTATCAATTTTTTCTACAAACTAACCCTATTGAAATTCCCCTAACAATAATAAAGTAGGAGAGGGACGGAGGGAATTAAGGGAGATGCTTAGGGTTATTTTAGAAAAAATATATCATGTTAACTAATTTAATTAACATCTTTAATCTACTCAAATTAGTTAATTATGTGTTAAATTAAGGACCAGAGGAGTATATAACAAAACACTCTTTTGAACTTTGGACTAAAATGAAAACGTTAAACTCTAGTTAAAATTAACTGCGAGATTTTAGGCGATCCTTTACATGTGCATTTTCATCCCACGTAATGCTGGTCCTTATTGGGTATTAGATTGAAGAAGCCGCAACCTCGTTTAAATTATCGTGTGCTTAAATTGACCAAATCTTATGAAACAATGCGGTGAACATATCTGCATGCTTCTTAGAATGCTGCAATTTAGTTGAACCCTTCGCCACACTCAACTATAACTTGCTTCTGTGATGTACAATAGATCAGTGTACTTACTGTAATTTCCATACCTTGCCACCAGATTGGCACCTGTAAAAATGTTAACTTGCTTAGGGCTTTTAATCCATATTCCAGTAAGTTCTAGTAATGAATGTTGTTTGAAAACTGAGATTGAAGCACAGCCTTGCTAATATAGTGTTGTAAATTTATTGATATTCACATATCAAAGGTGTAATTGCCTTGCAGGTTTCTTTGCCATTGTTAATTCTTCATGGGGAAGCTGATATTGTGACCGATCCTTCTGTGAGCAAAGCGTTGTATGAGAAAGCGAGCAGTTCAGACAAGACACTCAAACTTTACAAGGATGCTTACCATTCTCTTCTTGAGGGTGAGCCTGATGATATCATAATTCAAGTTTTCAATGACATCGTTTCTTGGCTTGACCAGCACTGCTCATAAAATCTTCATCTTCATCCATTTCTCTTTGTATCTCTTGATGCAATGGTAAATAATTACCCATTTGGAATGGGAGCATTATAATTTTCTCAGGTCCTTGGAAATCTGTATATATGAAAAACTCGGATGTGATCAAAAAGAGAGGGAAAAGAGAGAGGAAAATTAAAGAACAGGAGGTTGGCATGGTGTGAGATGAAGTATAATGCCAATTATTACAGCTTGTTTTATGACGGTTATTAGATCGTATTTGATGGGATAGTGGTCTTACGTTTGTATCTTTACGTGGGAAAAAAAAAAAAGATTATGGGTTGTGCGTTACATAGGATTTGAAGTGGAGTTATAGTACATATGAATAATGCCTTTTATATACTTATGGTGGGAGAAACAATAAAGCCTATCTGACAGTTCTTATGAAAATTTCCTTGACCCTTTCCTTTGAATGTACTCTTCTAGTCCTATTTATCAGACACTTCCAACATATTTATCAGACACTTCTAACATGTTTCATACAGACTAAAAAAATGTTAAACTGTAGTAACTCTCTATTAAAATATAGTAATTTTTCAACTTTATCCCTCTTTAATATATACGTTTTTAAAAAAAAAAATCTATACTATAATAAATGAATAAAAATAGTACATTCATGGTAAAAATTTAATAAAGTGACTTATAAATAGAATTAAAAAAAAACTTTCTTTCTTTGCTTATAAATAGGATCAGAAGAGGACGTTGGATATGCATAAACTTTTTTTTTTTTTTTGGTTAGCCGGATATTGTTTGATTGACATGGATAATGAATTTTATGCATGGAGAGATCCCAAATAATTTTCTCTTGGTTTATTCAGTGTGTTGAGAGCAAATGTTGTTAACATCAGATTACCCACTGAATTTGTAAAGACATTAATTCAGATTTTATACGATTAACCATAAAGTAGATGAAAATAGGGTTTTAAATTATTATCCTCTAATATCAATCTATTGATATAACTATTAATTATGTAATGATGCAATATTTTGGTCCTATTATTGTTTCCGATGGAGCATATAATACTATTCTGCTTTCAATAAAAGGAACAATGAGAAGTGTTTGCATGGAATAAAATATTTGTTATATAAAACATGAATATTGTATTTTGCTGTTGTATACTGGCTTGGACGGAACAACATAAAAATGAGGAGAGACGAGCAAAGGACTATAATACCTATGGTATAAAAATATGTTAAATATTTATCACTTGTTTTTTTTTTTTTTTTAAATGTTACTTAATTTAGTAAAAAAAACGCTGTAATGCAAACTCTTGAGGGGAAAATGTTTTTAATGTTTTATCAAGTTTAAAAACAATATTTTTAATTGTAATTTTAAAACCAAAATAAATTAAATAATACCCCTCTGGTTTTTAATGTAAGACTTAATTTGAGAGCTAATGTTGGTCCTATATGTAAGATTTATTTCACATGTTTATTAATTTTTTTTAAATTAATCCTAATGATATTTCCTGAATAATAATCAAGTAAGAAAGGAGGAAAGAAATTAAGGAAGGTGATTAGAGTGTTTAAAAAAATATTACATTAACTAATTTAACTAATATTTTTAATCTACTGAAATTAGTTAATTAAGTTTTATATTAAGAATAGAAGGAGTGCAATATGTTAAGGTCTCAATGTAAATTTCCATCCCGTTCCAAAGACTGCTCCTTTCCGTCAAAAGTTTATTTTTGGGCCTGAAACCATCAAAAGTTTGATGGAACCCACATTCCTGAACTTTTTTAATGTAGAAAATTGAAAACCAAACATACTTTTTTTTTTTTATTACAGAAAGCCAAACATGCTAATAGGTGGTGGAATCCACACTCCCATTCCTATCACATGCCTTCCATTATAATGATTCATGAACAAAACGGGGCCAAACAGTATGACTAAATTAGAAAAGATGTTTACTTATATTAATTGAATCAGGTCTACAAATATAAAAACTTGTGGTTGGGATGGGAAAAAAAAACGCTATTTTTTTCATGATTATGTTATTTTCCATTGTTAGCATTCACTCCAATCAAATATAGTGAAATTCAAAAGAGACAAAAGAAAAGGTGGGGTATGCAAGTGGGGCATAAAGGTTGCTTTGCTAAACTTGGTTAACTTTGCTTTCGGTGCTCTGTTTTCTCTTCCGTCCACTCAACTCCCACCATTTATGTAAGTGCCTATACACAACAAAATATATGAACTTTTAAAACACAACAAAAACACTTTCATTTTTCGACCTTAAAACTATGAACTTGTGGTGAAGTCTGTTATTAGTTTTTCCTTCAGTTATGGCCCTTTCTTCTTCTTCTTCCTTGTGCTATTCTCCATTAACATCAAAGGTACATTTTCCCTCATGCCAAGACTATGTTTTGAATGTTCTGTTTTCAATTCCCTGAGGTCTTTTGGATTTGGGTTCTTTCTTTTTCTTTAGGAATGGTTTTGGATGAATCTCTCTGGTTTATTTGAATCAGCTCTGCTTTTAAATTTGATTCATTGTAATAACAGTGTTCTTTTCCAGTATGCCATAAAGTATCTGATGTAACTAGAGTTAAAAAAACTATGAACAATATCAATCTTGTAAAAAGGATTTGAGTCATATGATAATTCTGTATGTGACTCTTTCTACAAATACATAATTATTTTACATACAAGTAAGGTTCTGTTTCTTGTAGATTGGTCATTTTGGTGCTGTAAGAAGTGGTGCTGAGTTCTGTAGAAGAAGGGTCAAGTTGGGAGGAGACTGGAGTTTCAGAGGAGGATCCAAAGTCATTTTGAAGCCAAAAGTTGTGACATCTAAACTTTGTCAAAAACATAGCGGAGTTTATGCTTCATGTAATCCTTTTCATACTTATCATCTACTTCTGATATATTATCTTTCATTCTTGATATAAGAGCTACTTAATTAATCTAGGTAGATTAGGAAGTTAGATAACAAACACGACATGATCTTCCTAAAATACCTCTGTGTAAAGTTAGATTATAT
Source organism: Neltuma alba (assembly GCF_004799145.2). Lineage (NCBI taxonomy): Eukaryota > Viridiplantae > Streptophyta > Magnoliopsida > Fabales > Fabaceae > Neltuma > Neltuma alba. The sequence goes on from NW_021632893.1 coordinate 12,004, forward strand.
ATCAGTTTATAAATTAGATAAATTAGTTTGAGAAAAAATGAAAGTACAAGTTTATAACTAATGTTGAAATGTTGCAGGGTTGTCAAGCTCTGAACTTGCCAGCAATGTGTTTACAATGGGAACAACAGCAGTTCTTCCATATTACACACTCATGCTCTTAGCTCCCAAATCAGAGATAGTATGTTTCTTACCGTATTTCAGATTAAGCTATAAGAGAAAGATAGTGACTTTAGCTAGCTAGCTTATTGATAAGTGGAAGATAAGATCACATGGAGGCTTCATTGAAATAACTGGTGTGGCTCTCGTGCTTTTACAATTCATGGATAGTGCGATTTATTTCACTTTTTTATATTATGGTAGAGTCCAAACAGAGACAGAAAAGAAACAACACTGTCTCTGGCTTACTCTTCCTCCCAAGAAATGAAGTTAGAACCATAGGAACACAAGAAAACACACTCAAACTGAAACTAAAAATGATGAAGAAAGATGATCTTCCTCCACCCCCAGCTTGCAAAATAAGTCTCTCTCCTTCCCAGGATACACCAGTAGCTAATATAAGCCCCAAAAAGTGATTCACACAATTTTTTTTTTTGAAATCAAAGGGGCAAGTACTCACAGCTAGAAGTTACAAGTGGGATCAACCCCGACCTCCTATTACAGGAGAGTGTCAACCTTACTAGGCTAGAAAGCCTTTGGCTATTCACACAGTCTTCAATACATTCCTTTTTAGGTCAGACTCACATCAAGCCTAAAGCCTAAGGTACTCCAATGCTCGTTATCTTTCTCTGAGACAGAAGGAAACTTGCAGAGCAGAAAGTGATTTTCCTATTTGATGTATCTTGCTAATTTTCATTTTATAGGTCTAGCTAGCCAAAGCAATTCTATCATATTATATGAAGATATAGATATATATTAAGGGTATGGATGTTTAGTTGCTGCATGTGATTCATAAGTGCAGACCAAAAAGTCAATGGAAAGTGGAATACCGTTTGTGTTGCTTGGCCTTGTGTATGCATATTTGCTGTGCCTTTCTTGGACTCCTGAAACGATTCAACTCCTTTTTGCAAGCAAATACTTCTTACCGGAGGTCAGTCTTCATCAATCAATTTCAGTTTTTCCTTTTTCTTTTTAACTAGTTCTTCAGAGTCCTTATATCTCAAAAAAAATAGTGTTCCGTTTTTCTCAACAGCTGAGCAGTATAACAAAAATGTTCTCCAGTGAGATGACTTTAGCCTCTGCTTGGATTCACTTACTGGTTATAGACCTTTTTGCAGCCAGGTCCTTTCTTTCTTGCTATTTCCCTTTTTCCCCCTCTGATGATTCTTTCTTTCTTCATGCTCATCCTTACATTATTACATTATTACAAGTGAATGCAGGCAGGTTTTTCATGATGGACTGCAGAATCAAATTGAGACTCGCCATTCAGTTTCTCTTTGCCTCTTCTTCTGCCCTATTGGTGTTCTTTCCCATTTCATCACCAAACAAATCACCAAAAATGCCATCAAAGAAACACACAGAGAATCATAGTTGCGTACCTATTCACAAATTGTTACTCTCAGTACAGAAAAGTCTGCCTTCTGTTGCCAGAAGCTCTTCCATAACCCCATGATACAATTAGTACTTAATCACTTTGATTACAAGTTGAAAAAAGTATCGAACCCCTTCTTGTGTGGATCATGTCATTAATTAAAAGAAAATAACTGCTTTACTGGCACAATTAATACTTCCCCCCAGTTTTGGCATTGTCATGTATAACTAGAAGCCCTTTTCAAAATCTCATGCTTTAAGCTGAGTACCACTGTGAGCAGATGTGTGTGTATCCATCTACTTTGATTACTTATTCTAGCATATTTTATTAAACTAAGAAAGCCTTAAACCTCATAAACTTTACTTTAAAACTTAATAAATTTTCAATTTTATCCCTATTTAATATGTATACTTTTTGAAAAAATAACAATCTATATAATAATAAATAAAAGGAAAATAGTACATTTATATTAAAAATTTATTAATGTAACTTATAGTTATAAATAGAACAAAAAAAATATTATCTCTATATTTTATAAATAAGACCAGAGGAATGTATATATATAGCATATGCTTAATGGTTACTCAAACAGCTGTGCATTATCACGTGAGGAGACATTATTACTTCCCCTGCAGCTTGATTGCACATTATTACTGTTCCATAATCTTGTACTTATTGATACCATTAGAGTTTCAGTGAAGATAAATGCAAGTTTGTTCCCTATTCCCTAATAATTTAGTGCATCCAAATTCGAGTAAAGATAAATGCAAGCAAAGTTTCAAAACAAGTTAACTTGGATTGCGTCCTGTGTGTGTTCATATGGATCCATTTCGGATGGTTCTTTGTAAATACTACTCCCTCGTAATCTAAATATGTGATCTAAATGATTAATCCACACAGGTTAAGAAAATTAATTATATTAATTATTAGGAAATTTTACTCGATTTCAATTAAAAGATTTTTTTTTTTTTGGTGAATGCGAATCAAGAGAAATTGTTGCTGCAAAGTTTCAATCTTCAAATTAATGTCAGGTTCAAGGGACTCAGAGTGAAAGATAATTGTGAAAAGAACAATCACTTAAAAAAGTTCTCACATGTTTATTTCACGTACCATAAAATCACTTTTAAAAAGTTAATCTAAATATCTCCTTGGTAATAGACAAAGATCACAATTATGAAAAGATGCTCTTACCCTTGGTAATACACTGAACCTATTTGCCTGATGCCTGTTTGATAAGTAATGGTGCGGTGAAAATAACAAATCATGTGATGTATGATATTTGGCGATGGGGTAGTTGTGTTTTTACATAAAAAATCGCGATAAGTCATAAGCAAAAATTTGCTGCTTATAACTTTTCAACTGTGGTGAGAGAAAACATTTGTTAAAGACACATATATGATTTTCGGTTTTTAATATAAAGGCTAGATAACTACTAGTAATTTATAGATATTAAAAAATTAATCAAGTTGATTATTTGTAATAAATGAGTGTTGTCTTCGTAAAAATATATTTATTAATCATGTGTATTAAACTATTTATGAATGGGAATCCCTTAATATGTGCAATCACCATAAGGATTATTTAGGGATAAAATGAATAAATATAAGAGACAAAGATTAGATCTTATATTTAGAACCAAATTAAATCCACAACTGCCCTTATCTTGAAGATTTGAAATGGTATCATTTAATAAAATTCATATCTTTTTCATTTATTTTACAATTAAACTTGCTTGTTCAATAATAATTCAAATAATTGTTTTTTGTGTGACATAATTCAAACAATTTCTACTTTTACAAATTTGTTAATTTACAAAAACTAATTTAAATATAAATCAAATTATTTAATCTAACTTTCACCTAGCCCTAGGTTTCCAAAAGCCCAAGTGAAAATAGGGAAAATTTCAATAAATCCGTCAATAACTAATTAATTAAGATCAGTCAACCCAAAAAATTCTGGAACCCCATTGCACTTTTTGACCAAAAATTTGTGTGTGAGAAGACAAAAACATTTTTTTTATTTGAATTGCAAATTGCTGATTTCTTATTACAAGTATTCAGATTCTTATTGTAAATTATTGAATTTGAGTTGTTCATTCATTCATCCATAAAATTTACAAGGATTTACAACTCAAATTCAGATATTTACAACAAGAATTTAATTATTTGCAATATAAATTCAGTGATTTGCAATTCAAAGATATTTTTGTCTTTTCACATAAAAAATTTTGGTCAAAGAGCACTGTAAAATTTTAGAATTTTTTGAGCACTAACTGATACTACATCCAGTTTTTAATATAAGACCTTATTTGATTTTTATTTTGATCCTAATTATAAGATTTTAATTCATTTTGTCTCTCATATTTATGTATTCTTTTTCAAATAATCCCTCTAATAATGATAATTTTAACCAATAAATTTGATTATTAAGGATATTTTAAAAAAAACAATATCTATTTATTACAAATAACTAATTTAATTTTTTTTTAATCTCCTCGTATTAATCAATTAGTTATTATAATTAGAAGCGGGGAGATAGTATCGTCTCAATTGGCTATTAAGAGAGTCTTTTGAAATTCTTCCTTGGAAAGTTTGGAAACAAACGACTTTTTCTGCGCCAGTCCAAACGGCCCTCAAATTGTCCCCCTGTCTAAAAGCCTTTTCAGCACTCTCGAACCCTAACTTCAATGTCCGGTAACAGCAAATGCAATAACCGTGGCCATGGAAGCAAAGTCCCGTGAAGCAAGTAACCCTGGCCGTCCTTGTGGGAGAAGGAGAACTCGACACCGCAGTAATCTCTGGCTGACCTTGGCGACGCTCTGCTAAAGGCGAAACAGGTCGTCACTTTCTCTTCCGTCCTTGCCTGCTACTGTAGTTCCCATATATATATATGTGTGTGTGTGTGCATTTATTTCCCTTCGAACGAAGTCTTCTGCAAAAATCCATAGAAGGGAGAACTAATACAGAGAAATGTAAAAGAACTCTATTTGAAGAACAAGAACTAAATGGAAGGGAGATAGCCGAATAGTGTGTGCGCAAGAGCTTTGATTATGCCAAACAATTTATTTTTGTAGATATGGAAGATTTATTGATCGTGCTTGCGACCACTTCGAGTTCAGTTGAAAATGGTCTGCAGGTCTAAATGAGTTTTTTCCTTTGTTCTTTTTTTTTTTTTTTTATTTTTATAGGCAGCAGGTCTAAACGAGCTTGTGACCACTTTTTCTTACAACAAAGTAACGTGGGTGTCTACTGATTTCACTTGGCAAACCCCCTAGCAGACAATAGCATCATGGTTTATTGAGGGCAAGCTGAAGACTCGTGAAACTGGAGGAGGATCGCAATCAAGGGATGCTACGTGGTGTGAGTAACGTAGTTGGGCCTTCATCTAGCGACTTTAATCCAAAAACAATCTTAACTCACCCGGTAGGTAGGATAATGTTGAGCTTAGCTTGGTGTTTTATACAAGCTGACACATGATTAATTTAATTGTTATTATTTTTCAGGAAATAAAGAGAACTTATGATAGGTTTGTGTCCATGTTGGGAGAGGAACTGCTTTCCCTTCAGTCTAGGTTGTTGCATGGGAGTAAGAATGAAGAAGAGGAAGAAAATGTTGGATCAGAAAACTCAGAGAAAGAGGAAGATCAGGCTGGGTTAAAAAGGTCAGAGGAAGGGGGAAAAATGCAGAAATTGAGCAATCTGTGTGGGAGAAGTCAGAAGAAGAGGAAGAAAATGATCGAGTTGGATCAGAAAAGTCAGAAGAAGAGGAAGAAAATGATCAAGTTGGATCAGAAAAGTCAGAAGAAGAGGAAGAAGAGAGTGAATCGGAAGTAAAGGAAGTACTTACTTGGTGATCAAGTGTTGCCTTTACTACGTGGTAATTGGTGAAGCAAGAGGAAGAAATAGACCTCAACCATATATTTATTTTGTATTTTGAAACTTAACTGATAATCATTTTAATGACATCATTGTATAATCATCACTTTATAGTTCATGTGTATTAACATGACTCAGTGGTAAATGAAATATATTTTTTTTTGGGTGGTATTCATGTGTTCTGAAATGAATTTATGAAACCGTATTATATTAGCTTTTTTAGTATTAGCAATTGACAAGTGAATGGGCATGCATTGATAACTTATTGTGCAACAACCAACAAGTCAAAGCGCCACAAATGACAGCTCTATTTATGTGAAAATATTAGATCCACGTTATATGAAACTATAACCAAAATGTGTTATGCAACTGTAGTTAACTTGAAATCATGTATGGCCAGAATATGTAAACTGATATGAGATTATATGATAGATTTATGTTAGATTTTTTTTTTTTAGTCAAATGTGTGGACAGGTAAAAAGGCATGCTTTGACAGCTTGATATGCACCAATTGACAAGTCAGTCGTTTGCCAATGACAAGTCATGATACTAGTAATGGCAAGCGGTCAATTGAAATTGAGTAGTCCGTTTATATCAATGCAAATTCACATTCTATATAAACTACTGAAGGTACTTATAATCTTTGAGCCAATTATTATTCTCTCCTCAAGTAAATTGTTATTCAGAGCAGCATTGGTAATATAGGGAACCCATGAAAGGATACTATCAGTTTTGTGATCATGGTGCTTCTTTCAGCAATGACTTTCTATGATCTCTTGGTGAGTATAGTTGATTTAATTTGCTCCCCTGCATCTTGATTCTTCTGTCTCATTTTTTAAACACTTTTCATTTTGATTTTTCTGCGGAGAAGTGCCATGCACTACAGTCTACAGGGGCATCTCACATGCTTTTAGTACCATTTGTACTTTTGTAGAGAGGAGGGTTTTCTTGGCCTATATAAAGGACCTAGAGCAACATTGATGGTTTGCTTTCGTGGCTTTTTCAATAATTTGCCTTAATCTTGATTTTTTTTTTTTTTAAGCTCTTATAGCTATTACTTTTCGTGGTGCAGGGTGTTGGGCCTACCAGAGCTGCAAGTTTTTCTGTTCAGGCTCCTTCTGTCTGTCCCAAAGGTAAACTACAGATTCTGATAGGAGTTTGTATGGAACTTCTTTTAATGTGTCCGAACAAGGTTAAAGCAAATTATCATTGTTCTTGTTATTTCTGGTTCCTTCCTTTCCTTTCTCAGTCTATCTGGTATTGCATCGTCAACAGGTTGGTGAGATTGTGCACTTTCTGTTTGGCATCATGAGTTTAGGCTATTTTGTGGTTCCCATGCTTTCACGTACACATGGACAGGTAGGCTATTTTGTGCATTAGTTTAGTAGTAATTAAGATTTAATGCCCACCGTTTTAAAACTTGTGCATTTCCCTGTGTATTGAATGAAATATGACAAATAAGTTGTGCTATCTGTAATACCTCATTTCTTTCTTCTATATTTTAATGGTTTATTTCTTACTCCTGGGAAGAAGACAGGGACACAAAAAACAAATATGGGAGATTCATATTTGGACCACTTTGACATTTTTGTGGAGATGACATGGAAGTAGAGGGGGTTGTCTGCTTGAGGGACTCTGGATAAATGGGGTTGATGAGGGATGGTGAACATAGACTATTCACACCGGTGTTTGAAAAATATGCCAAATGATTTGTTCAAAAATAGTTATTTATACTCTTAAATATGAAGGGTAGAGTTTAATGAGTGGGCTGTATGTATATATATAGTCAATTATGTAAAATGGGTAGTCAATTGTTTGTATCAATCTTGTATGTGAAAGACAAAGAAGGATTAAAAATTTTGACTTTAGACGGCGATGAGGCCATTTTTATGAGTTGTTTCTTTAAAAAATATTAAAGTTTTCCCTTGGCCCAAAAAAAATTGAAGTTTTACATTTTCTAAGAATTTGTTTCAGATGTTTTAGATTTGAGATTATTTTATTTTTCATATTTCATATTTAAAAAATTTCAATTATCTTTTAATGATCAATAATGGAAAAGTAAATGTAAAAAATTTTGTGCACAGATATGTATCAGCATTGCTTTTTGAAGGTATAATTTTTTAGGTGAAAAGTACATGTTTAAACAATTTTTAAAATAAAGAATGGCATTTTAGTATATGCAAAATGTTTGCAAGTGACGAGTCAGTTTGTTATTAACTAACAAAATAACTAAAAGAAAAATGTAAGCGAAATTTTTAAAGTTACTTACGTTTAAAATGTACAAACAAAAAATTCATTAAACATACATCTACATAGCAATTAAGGCATAATAATTTTTTAAAGGTTAAACTTTCTTAAAATCTCTCAAAATTATCAAGGCATTTTACATATATAAGCATATCTCTTCAAATTGGGTTTGGATTATCTCTATCTCTACATTTGGAAAAAAAAAAAAAATCATCGCAATATCTTGGTTAATGCCATGGAAATAGATTTCTTTCTTAAGTATATTGGTTGAGCAGGATGAAACTCTATAGAAATGAAGGAGGAACCAGGAATAAAAGAGCATTGTGAAAAATATAGATTTCTAAAAAGTTAATATAATTTTTGGTCCCTTAAATTCATTTTCATTTTGACTTTAGTTTTTTAAATTTTAAACCATAGGTTTTAGTCTCTGAGGAAGCAAAATAGTTCAGATTTTTATTAAATTATAAGGACTAATATTTTAAATAAAAAGAAACTTAAAATTTTATAGTAATGCAAAGAGAGAATATCAGCTAAAATTTATCTATCAAGTTAAATTTTTAATACCATTATAACCACTAGATTAGGTAATTGATATTCTAAGAAATATTCATGCATGTGAATTTTTAACGAGGACTTGCCATTTTTTACATTGCTAATTATTGTCATAATCTTACAACTTTATAAATATTCAATAGAACCAATTCACATACTTACTCAAAATGATATGTTCTATCAAATTGAAAATATAGTAAAGAAAGCCAATCAAAGAGTATTTTAAAAATTAGAGAGAACGGAGAGCATAGAGAGTGGACAACAAGCGACGGAAGAGAGAGTGGCGATAGAGATCAAGGGGGAGGTCGTGAACATGATAAAGAAGGGGCTCATCTCTCGAGCCCTACAATCTTTGTCTTTGGTAAGTCTGATTCAAGGGAGTCTGGGGGAGACGGGAAGAGGTTGGCAACAACCGAAGATGGTGGTGAGGAGACAGCAACATTAGGAGGAGGACGGTGAGGGCAATGGTCTTATAAGGAGAAGTTACTTTCCCTAGGCTGTACCGGTTTTCTTGTAAAACATGACGAATAGGAAGATATCGTGAACGGATGGAAATCTTTTTTCACCAAGAAGAATGAAGACACTACGGTGACACAGGATAAGGAGGATGAGAATAAGAACGTGTGAGATGATGGCAATGGTAAAAGGAGGTATCCCGTACTATCCGTTTCGGTAGAGCAATACATGGCTTGGTGTCAACCATGGATGAACTCGCTCATTGTCAAAGTCTTAGGAACCCAAGTGCCTAAGAATATCTTGATAGATCGAATTAAAAGGATGTGGAAACCGAAGGAGGCTATGAAAGTGATACCTCTCAGTAATGGTTACTTTATTGTCTCATTTGCAAGTCGAGAGGATAGAGACTATGCGTTTCAGAAGGGACCCTAGATGATAGATGATCACTACCTATTGGTAACTAGCAAAGAAGATTTGCAGCATGGATTCGCATACCGAATTTGCCTATGGAATTCTACAATGTGGAATCACTTTGGATGATTGGTAATATGGTCGGTAAGACTCTTAAAGTGGACAGATCAACATGTATTTATGATAAAGGAGGTTTTGCCCGTATCTGTGTAGAAATTGACCTCCAACAACCCTTGCTACCAGCTTTCACAGCTTTTGGAGAGGATAAACAGATCAAGTACAAAGGTTGCACCAAGTGTGCTTTGAATGTGGTCTATACGGTCACGACAAACATGCATGCATCAAGTTGCAACCGGTGCAAAATACTGAGGAGGCTAATCACCGAAGGCATATTACTGTGACAAGTCGTGAGGGCAACGGTAACAAACAACCTACCCATCCTCCAAATAAAGAAAATGGAGACAGTGGGCAGTCAACGATGGTCAGAGAAGGAACGTCAATATCCGTCAAACATCTCGGTCGTCAAATGTTGGTGAAGAGAGATTTTTGCAGGGGAGTTATGCGAATAGATATGAAAGGATATGGACATAAAGAGGCGACTAAAAATCCGCATGGGATCATAAAAGGTGATGGCTCGAGATTTGGTATTGATTCGAGGGTATCTGGGAAGGATAAGGCTGAAAATATTGCGAAGGATCACGGAGTTGGAATTAGAAAGTTTGGGGCCGAGATTAATAATAATGAGTCTGGTTGGGTCAATGTGGGGACCAAGAGGAAGCAAGACGAGAAGCTCATTTGAAAAGGGAAGGAAAATATGAATGTTGCCAAATTAAAATACAAGAAGAAGGAGCTTAGCTTTAAGAGAGTTGGGCCGACTAAGGCCCAAAACTCATTTGAGGTTCTTCAGGCAAGCCTGTCAAATGAAGACAAACACGTTGAGGACCCTAAGCTAAAGAAAGTGGGCCAAAGCTAGACAATATGGATGTTAGTAACTCACAGGATCTATATATGCATCTAATGAACGATATGAGAGGTGTTGAGGAAGGTAATAGCCAAGATATGCACAAGGAAGTGGAGATATCGAATGCAAAGCTAAACCGAGAGCAACATGTGGATAACTTTAAGGTTGATGTCCAAATGGGGGATAGTAAAAACACATCACCTCTCGCATATGTTTCCTCATGAATTACATGGTACGGAATTCACGAGGTACCGGGTCAAAGGCATTTCCCAGCCTGGTACAAGAGCTATGAAAATTTTACCAATTAGACTTTCTAGCATTGCTTGAAACCAGATTGGATAAGGCGAAAACAAAAAAACAGATGGGAAGACTGGGTTTCCAGGACTACACATTCATAGATATGGTTGGCTTTAGCAACGGCATATGGTGTCTCTAAGGGGGTCGGGGTTTGATGAGTGGAGGTCATAGAATAGCACAGACAATTCATTCACTTGCAATTGGAAAATAGTCGGCGAGAAACTTGGTTCATGACTATCATCTATGTGTCTCTGCATGTCGGTTTAAGAAGAACTTTTTGGTTTGAGTTATCAAGACTAGGAGTGTTATCGCATAGTCCTTGGATTTTTAATGGCAACTTTAACGCCACGTTACTCGAATCTGAATAGAAGTCACCTGCCACTCACTGCGTATCCACAGACTAAGAGTTTTGTTTATGGTTCGATGAAATGCAAATGGAAGACCTGGGTTACGTGGGTCCTCAATTTACTTGGAAGCGGGGTGGTACAGAGGCACGATTGGACCATTTTTTGGCAAATGACAAGTGGTGCACACAGTTTCCACATGCACGTGTCTCACACTTACCTTTCTATAAATCTGATCATCAATCACTTCTCCTCCATCTCGACGGGTGCCAAACTAGGGAGAGAGCGCAATGCCCTTTCTGTTTCATAGCACCCTGGGTACTGCATGAGGAGTTTAGTAGTTTGGTGGAAGACAGGGGGAATACTTCCCTGGGTTGGAATGATAATATTGAACAATTCTCTCCAGTGTGCAATTAATGGAAAAGAGAGGTTTTTGGCCATATTGAAGGCCGTAAGCAGAAAATTCTACGTCAACTAGAAGGGGTAACCAGAGACATTGCATGGGGTGGGAACCAGAGCACTACGACGAGCTCCAAGCTGAATTGTAGAGAGAATTAGAAGGCACTCTTATGCAGGAGTCACTGTTATGGGCACAGAAAGCGAGATTGGAATGGAACTTGCAGGGTGACAGAAACACTAAACTCTTCCATGCTCACGCGAATGGGCGAAGGAAAATGAATAGGATTGATATTTTGAAGCTAGAGCACGGAGAGTGGTGCTATGATATCAATAGAATCAAGTCTAATGCCACAGCTTTCTTTTCAGCTCTGTTCACAGAAGAGATACCAAATCATCATGATATGTAGTGCAGTATCACTTTTCCTACGATGCATGAGGAGCATCTGAAGGGGTGCGGTCAGGAGGTTGAAGATGAAGAAATCAAAGATGCCTTGTTTAGCATGGGTGCCCTTAAATCGCCTAGACCAGATGGGTTCAATGCTCTCTTCTATCAAAGCCAGTGGAGTAGGGTTAGGGGTTTGGTTACGACAATGGTGAAGTACTTGTTCTCTCATTCGAGGGCAATCCGAGATATCAATGGCACCTTAATTGTGCTCATTCCTAAAAAGGACTCCCTGAAACCATCAAAGACCTTAGACCCATTAGCCTATGTAACGTCATCTATAAAGTGGTTACAAAAATTATTGCTAGTAGGATGAAGTTTTATATGCCTGACATTATTTCCCCTAACCAATGTGGTTTGTTACCAGGAAGACACAGCTCTGATGGCATAGGAGGTGGCCTATTCTATGGGAACCATACGGGGAAAGAAAGGCTACATGACTATTAATATTGATCTAGAAAAAGCTTACGACAGAGTCAACTAGAACTTTTTACTGGGATGCCTAGCAGAACTCAAACTTCCTTCTTCATTCGTCAAAGTGATTGACAACTACATTCGTACGGCAAACTTACAATTACTTTGGAATGGGAGTAAGGCAGATTGCTTTCATTCATCAAGAGGTGTTAGGCAAGGGGATCCTATGTCACCTTATCTCTTTGTTATCTGCATGGAGAAATTGGAGCATCTCATTCAGGAAAAGGTGTCGAGCAACCAATGGCGTCCTATCAAGCTTACTAGAATGAGTCCCCCAATTTCACATCTTTTCTTTGCCGATGACATCCTTCTTTTTGCGGAGGCTTCGGTAAGGCAAGCTGAACTTATTAAGGAGTGTCTAGATATTTTCTGTCAAAGCTTCGGCCTCAAAGTTAGTGCCCAAAAGACAAGAGTTCTTTTCTCCACAAACATTAACCACACACGTTGCAGTGAAATTAGTTCCATTTTGGGATTTACTCCAACCTCCAACTCGGGCAAATACCCGGGTGTTCCGCTACAAGACCGGTGAGTTAATAAAGAAACTTTTAGCGAGGCCATTGATAAGGTTAAGTCCCGAATGTCTAGATGGAAAACTTATTCAATCTCCCTAGCAAGAAGAGCAACGCTGATCTCCTCGGTATCTACGGCTATCTCAGGTTATGTCATACAGACCTCCTCTTTGCTTGTACACACTTGTGAAACTCTAGATAAGTGTAATCAGAGCTTCTTAAGAGGCAACACCGTAACCAACAAGAAGATACCACTAGTCGCATGGGAGGCGGTCTGTACAGGTAAGAGATATGGTGGACTTGGTTTAAGACATGCCAAATTACAGAATCAATCTTTGCTCATGAAGTTGGGTTGGAAGCTGGTAAAGAATAAAGAAGACTTTTGGGTTAGGGTTGTGAGGGATAAGTACAAATGTGGTGAGGACCTTATACCACAAATAGACTCATCACGATAGAGATTGAATGTGTGGAAGGGTATTAAAGAAAACTGGCCGAAGACTTAGTCTAGTCTTGAGTATAGTGCCGATTGTAACAATGTTCGTTGGAAATGGGAGAAGCATGGGAACTTTTCTGTGAAGTTGGCATATACGATGCTCTCTAGTGGAAGAACCGAGCCTAATGCATCTTGGGATAAACTCTGAAAATTATAGGTACCCCAGCGCTGCCGAACATTCATATGGCTTGTCTTACGTCAAAGTTTACTCACGAATGTTGCGCGTCACAAACGAGGCCTTAGCGACACTGACCTATGCCACATCTGCAGTCAGGGAGTGGAAGACCTCCTTCCCGTTCTCCGAGACTGCAGTAATACGAAGACTCTCTAGCACAAACTGCTCTACCCCTCATTGTGGTAACGCTTCTACTCCTTAAATCTACAAGACTAGTTGTGTTGGAACTTTCAAAACAAGGGATGTAGCAGAGATAACTGACCAAGTATCTTTACCATCACTTGCTGGTGGCTGTGACGAAGAAGGAATCTCCTTACTTTTGAATCAATTACATTACCAATGAGGATCTAATCTTGAGAGTTAAAGGCATAACGAGCACCTTGCAACAAACGTGGAGGAGCATAGTAGGATCCTCGCTGCCAGGTGCACTGCTACTGGGTGTCCCTGAGGCCTGGAAGCCACCCCTAGAGGGGTGGACTAAGTTAAACATCGATGGGGCCTGTTCTCATACCAATCACACTTGTGCTTGCGGTGGCTTGCTACGAGACCATCAAGGAAGGTTCTTAAAAGGTTTCATTTGCCATCTGGATTATGGGGATGCAATGACATCGGAGTTATGGGGATGTTTGCATGGCCTGAGACTAGCGTGGGATGGAGGCTATAGAAGAGTGATCATGGAGTTGGACTCAACTAACATCATTGAACTCCTATAGCACAGAGTTGAAGAGGAACACGATGATCACAGTCTTATTCAGGAGATACAGTCGATACTAAACAGAATGTGGGAAGTTTGCATTCGATACACGCAAAGAAATAGCAATAAGCCGACAGACTACTTGGCCAAGAGAGGTTTGGATGCATTGCATGGCTTCCACGTGGTTATTCACCCCCTGCAGATTTAGGTTCTTCATTGCTTAATGATTGTAATATTGCCACTCTAAGATAGGATGGTATTTAATTGAGGCGTCCTTTTGTTATAAAAAAATATAGTAAAGAAATATTGACAAGAAACTTAATAAAAATAATTCTTAATTAACTTATATTATATCCATACATTTTTATTTTTCCTTCTAGCTCTAATACCAACTGAAGGAGAGTGCTAAAAGGAAGAAAAAGAGGTATCAGAGCAATACAAGTCTTAAGACCTGTTTGCTTGAACGAACGGGAGGATAAAAGTAGCTTTCAAAGGCCAAAAGTTAGATTGAGTTATGTTATTGTGTTTGGCATCACTTTTGACTAGAAGTCATTTTATCTCAAAAAGCAATTTAAGTCATAAGTTAATTTTTATGGCTTATGGTTTATCTTGCTCATCTAAAAGTAATTTTTAAAATCAAAAAACATTTTTACTCCTATATTTATGTTATCCTATACTTCTCTCTACATATTCCTTATGCTTCTAATCAATTTTTACTTATTTATTTTTAATCCTCTTTTAAATTAAAATATTTTTTAGCAAAATTTTTATAATATTTTGATATTATTTTTCATTTTGTATATACATATAGAATATATCATCTAATTAATTATGTAATATTATTTGGTTAAAAAATTTTCACATTAATATAAATATATTTTATTCATTAAATAGAACTTCTTCCTATTATAATAATTTAAAATTATTATATTTTTATAAATTCATATTTTTAATCATTTTTTATCATTTAATAAAGGTCATACCCATTTTGGTCATTTTATAAACTAAACTTACTTATCCAATTATAATCTAAACAACTTTTTTACCTTACAAACTAACTTTTATAAAAGTGAATTCAAACATAAATCACATTACTCAATATATCTTTTGCCTAATCTCACTTTTTCAAAAGTCAGATTGAAAATAAGTTATTTTTCCTACCACCAATCCAAATGAATCCTTGATGGATTTTTTTGGAACAACAATGAGCATAACTATCCGTATAGATGGTTGCGAAAAAAACATGGAAGAATTAGAGATAAGGACCAATAAGAAATGATATTTATGAAAGACGATCACAAAAAATTAAAATTATTTAAAAGGACCAAATATTTAAATATAAATTTAAAAATAGCATATTATTCCTATTCAAACCTCCTACATTTTTTACTATGTTCCCTCCTATGTTTTATTTTTAAAATTAATACAAATTAATAAATTTTACTAAATTAAATATGGTTTCTCTCAAAATTTATAACCTACGTAAAAATCAATTAAAAAAATAAGCAAGCACTGTTCATGTAAAAAATAAAATTTTATTTTCTTTATAAAAATTGAAATTTTCTTTTCAAAATCAACACAGACTTTAATTTTGAATGTAAAAATTATATAATTTTACTAAAATTTGGATTATTATATCATTTATTATATAAAAATTTTTGAAAAATCAAAGAAAATGATTTCTTTAAATTTCTTAACATTACATGAATTTTTTTATTATATAATTAGGTGGCTTTTGTTAAATGATTTGAGGAGGGCTCTTATAAAATTATAATGAATAGTCTGAATTCGTCAAATTTCTCAAAATTACATCTATTTTTTATTTTAAAATCTGATATAAATTTCTTATAAAATAAAAAAGAAGTTATACAAAATTTCTTGGAATTTTTAAAATCGTGTATATGATAAATTATATAATAATCTAAATTTTAATAAAATATATAATTTTTATTTTTAATTAAAATCTGTGAAGGTTTTTTTTAATCTTTAATAAAGAAAATAAAAATTTAGTTTTTACATGAAGTAACAAAGTTTGCACATTTATTAAATTGATTTTTACACAGGTTGTAAACTTTGAGGGAAAGCAGATCTAATTTAGTAAAATTTGTTAATTTGAATTAGTTTTAAAAATAAAATGTAGGAGGGAATGTATGAGAAAATGTAAGAGGTTTGGATAAGGATAATATAGTATTTTTAAATTTATATTTGAATATTTAATCCTTTTAAATAATTTTAATTTTTATAATCCTCACCTATAAATATCACTCCTTATTAATCCTTGTCTCTAATTCTTCCAAAAAACATTATTAAGTCATTTGAAAAATTCTATGAGATTGTAGAGAAACTGGATGAAAATTAACTTAATTAATTTCATAGTATTCATTTGAAAAATTCAATTAACTTAATAATATTCATTTGAAAAATTCTATGAGAGTATAAAGAAGGGAGAATCCTGATTAAATCCGGTTAAAATATCAAAATCCAAATTAAGACCTATATTTTTAACAAATCCTATTTAGGCCAATAGGCCTTATTAGAAATTTTTAAATATTATTAAAAGACTAAATTCCCCTTTTATAATTTAAATATGAGAGTATAATATTATTTTGAAAAAAATTAAACCATGAAAACTTGACATTATATAGTATTTATTTATACAAAATTTCTTACATAAAAAATTTGGAAATACTAAGAGCAAAACATTGACAATACGTAATATAATATTTTATACTAATTTTGATATATTGATAAAATTTATGGGAATAGGGACTTTTTTTTAGTAATGGGAATAGGACTTTTTAATTACTTGATTCCAACACCATGAAATTAATAATTTTTTTGAAGAAATTTTTTTCCTTATAGTTGAAAAATCAGAATCTTATAGTATTAGTATATTTTAGCATCAAATTTGTTGTTTTTTTTAAGTGTTTTGTTATATCTGCCATAAAGATGTTCTTATCATGTTATGTCTTATAATTTTATTGTTAAAATTCTTACTAATAATTAATATGAGTTTATATAGAAATCTAAATAACTTTTCTAACATTTCATGGGACGGATGGAGTAATATGAATTTCTTAATATAAATTACACAAAAAAAATCATATATTTTACTCTTTTAACAACACATAGGGTAAGAATACGTGAAGTTGATGGTTCATTTAGCGACATCCAATGAACAAAAAACCGGACCGGACCGGCCGGTTCAGACCGGAAACTGGTGAACCGGTCAGTTGTCCGGTCTGGTTTAACAACAAAACCGGAAGAAAATCGAACCAGAAAGAACCGGTGCAAACCGGTTACAACCAGCCAGCCCGCTGGTTTTGATGGTTTAGCCGGGTTGTTTGAAAGAAGAAGAAGAAGCACTTGAGACTGTTTCCCGCACACAGACAAAAAAAATTGACCGAAGAAGAAGAAAAACAGAAATAAAAAAATGACTGTTTTCTTCAGTTCCTCTGGTCCTGCATGTTCGTTTTGTAAATAAAAATAAAATTTATTCTCACCCTTCTGGTTCTGCGACTACATCTGAACAGAGATAAGGAAGGATGAAGGTATGAGAATGAAACAAAGAAGAGGGGAACGATGAACGAAGAACGAAGAAGAAAGAAATACTGAAATGGAGAGAAGAAGGAGAGTAAGAGAGAAAGCTATAAGAGCATGTGAATGCCTGATCCATCACGTACAAGGTGTGAAAAGACTGAATAATGAAAGGAAATGATAAAAAATGTGAAGTGGTTCAACCGGAGAAGCAGATCTCGAGAAATGTGAAAACTTAAAATTGAAAGTTGAATAAAAAAATTAGATTTCCACGCGGTTCAAGTTTCCCACGGAAAACCATCCTACAGGAATAGATGGATTTGACTAATGAGTACTTCTACCATATTATTTACTATATATATAATTTCTTAAATATATATTTTATTTTATATATTTTTCTTCGTATCTTTATTTTAATTTCTATTTAAAGTAGTTAATATATAATTTAAAACATAGCATTTTAATTATTACCGGTTTGATTACGGGTTGATCCTGATTTAACCCATTAACCCTTAACCCAGTATCTCGACCGGTTTAATTACCGGTCCGGTTTTTTGTTCCTTGGCGACATCACAAAAAAAAAGAAAGAAGAATTTAAGTCATAAATTGATTAGACCAATTACCAATTTGTTACTTTAAATGGGTATTTTAGTCTTTTAACAACATTCAAAATTTCCTAATAAGGCCTCTTGGCCTAATTAATAATTTATTAAAAGTGTAAGCCTTAATTTGGATTTTGATATTTCAACTAGATTTAATCAGAATTCCCCCTATAAAGAAACTGCATGAAAATTAACTTAATAACATTGGATTAAAAGTAAAGATTTTATCACTTTCGCATAAATCAATAAATAAGCAGAAATATCAATTGCACAAAGTGTTTTTAATTTTTTTTCTCTATACTATTTTTTTTATCAATTCTTGTAATTTTTTTTCTTGATCTTGTTTTGTGTGTTAACATTACTAACAATTAAAACATTATTAAAATTAAGAGAATGAAAATTTTTAGATATAAAGATAAATTTAAAATTTTTCATTTATCTTATCATTTTGTTATTTTTAAAAAATTAAATTGTATTTATTCAAATCAATTAAAACATGTTTCTTAAATTTAACTATGTAATAATATATATGCATGTAGTAAAATAATTTATAAAACAAACAAACTAGAGTTTTTTGAAAAGATAGAGAGAATTTTTATTGAAACTCAAATAAAGACAAAGATAAAAATTAAATAAATATTTTCATTTCATTTTATATTTATTTTGATTTGATTTCAATAAATTTTGTTGCAAATATTTATGAAAAAAAGATTATGAATCATTTTAATAAAAACTAAGGAGATTATAAAAAAAAAATTCAATGGAAGGTGTGATGAGAGAAAATGTAAGAATTTAGTTAATGATAATTTAGTATTTTTAAAATGTTTGATTCTTAGAAATAATTGTAGTTTGTAGGATCTTTCTCAATAAATATTATTTTTTCTACTTTTTTCTTAATTAATAATTCTTAATACTTATATTATGTCAATATATTTATATTTTTCCTTCTAGTTCTGATACTGACTAAAGGAGAATACTAGAAGGAGAAAAAAGTAGTATCAAATTAATACAATTCTTAATCGATTTGATTGAAATCAAAATGGTTAAAAACAAAAAAATTTATTAGGTCATTTGAAAAATTATACAAGAATGTAAAGAAACTAAATGAAAATTATTTCAATAATCTAAGAATGAAGAATAATCTTTTGCATAATCTAGGAGAAATTCTTATATACTTCTATAGTGTCACGTCATCCATACTCTCTCTAATGAAAACGTTCCTATAATTATTTTTTCATGAGTATTTAAAATTTCTAACATAAGAGGTCATGAAGAGAGAAAAAATAATCAAGCGACATTTGTGAGCTATGGGAACCAGAAAAAGATTACTAGAATATTTTCATCAGAAAGAACATGCATGATGTGGTATTTTATGAACATATAAAAATTTCTCATAGTCTAATTATATATTTTGAGTGAGGCTATGTGAAGGAAGTTTTGTTCAATTTGATAATGAATAATTTGAAAGTGTTTTCAATATTAGTTGTTACAAATATAACCCTAATTTTAAAGTTAAATTTGATGAACCTTTCTCTCTTGAAAGAAAGGACAATCTAAAATAAATGTATATCTTTCCTTTTTTTATTCTTTCCGTATTTTTATTTTTTTATAATTTTTTTATTTTAATACTTTTATCCTCCATTTCATGGTATGCAAAATTGTTGAAGGCTTCCCTTAACAGTTTGAACATCTTGACTCACGTCTTTCACAACTGAATACACAATCTCCTAATAAACTAATTTTTGATGCATCCAGTAATAAGCATACTGTATACTACTCAAAAAATAATTTAAGGTGATAGATGTACTAAAAGTTAATAAATTTATGATAGTAAATAGTAATAAAAAATGTCGTAAGTTGATGGATATGTTAAAATTAATAAATTTAGAATACTGGTGTTACTGAACAAATATTTAGGATGCTAAAAAGTAATGAATTTAGGATATAAATGCTTGGTGAAAAATATTCGAAGGATAGGATGTAACTTAACCCAAATCATAAATCATAAAAAATAAAAAATTAATAAAATCATAAAAATCTCCTAATAAACTAATTTTTTATGCATCCTACTTTGTAGTAATAAACATACTGTATACAACTTAAAAAATAATTTAAGGTGCTGAAAAAATGTTGTAAGTTGATGATGTGCTAAAATTAATAAATTTAGAATACTGTTACTATTGAACAAATATTTAGGATACTAAAAACTAAAAAGTAATGAATTTAGGATGTAGGTGCTTGATGAAAAATATTTGAAGGGTGAGATACAACTTAACCCAAATCATAAAAAATAAAAAATGCGTACCTCATGCATCTTCTCATACGCCGTGCCTGATAAAGTGCTAATACATGCGGACCCATATATAACTTATAATTTTTAAAAAATAATTCTTGAAGAAAATAAAAGAATACAATAAAAAGTTTCGTCACTCAAAAAAAAATATAATAAAAAGTTTATAAAATTTTGTACCTTTTACTCTAATTGTATTTTTTTTGGGTAATTTTTTTGCATGTTACTTAAATTGTATTTGTAATTAATTAAATACATTAAACACAATAGACGAATTATGAATGAAAAAAAGGGGAGCCGTCAAGAGTTAGGGCAACCTTGGAGCGTATTCTAAAGTTGCTATATAAGCCTTGCGTTAACCTGCCCGGCGCCTCCTCTCACTCTGGATCGTGGAAGCCGAAGACTTGGAGCTAAGGTCGATCTGAACTCACCGGCTTCTGCTCATCTTTTGGTACGTTCGACGTTTCTCTCCTTTTCGTTGTTACATCCATTTTCCCGTGCCGGTGATATTTCCCTTCTCCTGTACTGAAGACTCAATTTTTTAGCTCATCTATTTGGGCTCTTTAAAATCCAAACTCAGACATATTCTACAATGCAACTGCTCCATGGAATTTTTTTTCCCCCCTCGATCTCCTTCGTGTATTAGTTTTAGTGGATTTGCGTTAACATTGAGAATGTCAGTTGATTATTTTGAAGTTTTTACCCTTTTTTTGTTTGCTCCCCAGTGTTTGAAAATTGAAGTGGTTTTAATGGGAGGCGTTTTATATTTTGTGGAAAAATTTAGAATAGAGTGACGATTTCACATTTTTCCTATTTATCATTTTGATTCCTCGTCAGTGGTAGTTTGAGATAATTGTATGTTTATTTTTATACAATTGATGTGCATTGTTATAGTATTCAATGATAGGGCAATTGATATTTTTCTGTGGAAGTATTCAAGAATAGGGCTGAAATTCCCATTTTACATTTATCTTCTGATTCTTCGTTAGTGAAAGTTTTGCAATGAGGGTTCTGTTTGATTGACTCTTTTTGTGCTATCAGAATAGTGTATGTTTTGATTAATTCTTGCTTACCTAAGCTGAGGAACCCAATGCAGACTGTCCAGTGACCTTTAGCAGCAGTTAGTTCAAGTTTATTCTGTTTCTATTACCATGGTTAAAATCATGAAAATAAATTTACCTAATAAGCAATTGTTTTGGCATAAAACAGATTGGCCAAAATGTACACTTCAAGAAAGAAAATCCACAAGGATAATGATGCTGAACCCACTGAATTTGAGGAGACAGTTGCACAGTACCTATTTGATTTGGAGAACACCAATCAGGAGCTGAAAAGTGACCTGAAGGATCTCTACATAAATCAAGCTGTGTAAGCATGTTGCTATAATCACTTGTGTAAGTCTAATTTTTTTTATTTTTTATTTTGGTCACAACTCACAAGAGCAAACCATTATGCAGTCAAATGGATGTTGCTGGGAACCGCAAAGCTGTTGTTATCTATGTACCTTACAGATTGAGGAAGGCATTCCGCAAGATTCATCTCAGACTTGTTAGGGAATTGGAAAAGAAATTCAGTGGAAAGGTTGTTGTCCACAATGCTAAACAATGTTTAGGAATTCATGTGCTGTCAAGCATCTCTCTCTCTCTCTCTCTGTGTTTGTTGTTTATAATGCAATGTACTGTGCCTACTGTGTCCCATTACACTTGGCTGTTTGAAAGTTTTCATGGATAACTAGAGTGCTTTTGCTGAAAATCATGCTGAATTGCAGGATGTTGTCGTGATTGCTACGAGAAGGATTTTGCGGCCACCAAAGAAAGGTTCTGCTGTTCAGCGACCTCGCACCCGCACCCTAACAGCTGTCCATGATGCCATGCTGGAGGATGTTGTGCATCCTGCTGAGATTGTTGGCAAGCGAGTCAGATATAGGGTTGATGGATCAAAAATAATGAAGGTGAGTTCTTTTTAATGCATATTTTGTCCTGCTTCTCTTTATATTATAGTGATCTTCTAATATTCATTTATGATATTTTTAAACTCAGGTATTCCTGGACCCTAAGGAGCGCAATAATACTGAATACAAGCTAGGAACTTTTTCTGGAGTTTACAGGAAGCTTACTGGGAAAGATGTAGTATTTGATTATCCAATCACTGAAGCCTGAAATGCTTCTTCGTTTGATGGAGTCTGTATTTTAGTGCAGTGTTTTATTTCTAGCAATATTACGAGTTTTGTTTTATGCCGTTCGAAATTTTGATTTTTGGACTTGGATTTCTCCGTCATCACATTGAAACAAAGAGTATTTAGTGATGCGCCTGAATTTAAAATTGAATTCTTTTTTGGGTAATCTTCCTGCTTGATAGTATGTTATGCTGGTGGTCCTGGCAATTTCGGATTTTCAGACTCTTATAATGTTTGTGCTTATTCAGAAGTTCTAAAACATCAAATATTTTTCCTTTGTAGCTCCTATGAGCAGATGATAATAAAAAAAATCTCAAGTTTTCGTTTTCCTCTTTATTGAAAGAATTTAAATTTTGGAGTAAACAAGTTGTCACATAATGGCTGAGGGAAAGACAAAGTGGAAAGCTGCAGTGACAATGGGTCTTTTCCATGCTCGTACTTTGTTGCAATATTACATATATTCAGTAATACTTTCCAACTACAATTTCATTGTGATTTGTTATAAATTCTATATTTCATATTAATATTGATATTATTGAGAGTAATATAAATTTCTGTGTTAAAAGGTTGTTTGGGTATTGTTGGCCAAAAAGGCGTATTATTTATCTTACAGGGGCATGAGAATCCCATGTTGCGAATGCACAGCTCATCATTATTTTGCAGAAATTACCATCCAACGCTGAAAAATTGTCTGGTAAAATCTATTTTCCCACAGTTGTCAGCATTAAGATTTGAAAATCACAGTTCGTGTTGTTTACATGCAACGAGTACTAGAGTATGTGGCATGTCATATTTTTAATCTAATGATTGTAGGTCCAAAGTGGCGTCCGCTTAGGCCTTTTCTCATACCTGGAGCTTCACCATTACTATACAGCATGTTTGGCCCGTTGATCTGTGAAGTTATTCGATAGAAAACTATAAACATAACTAGATCAGTTTAATCCAACACTTTCCAGAAAAAAAATATGAACAAACAAGTTCAATGGAAGTATACATATGAAGATATTGGCTATATGCTATCTTTTATTGGAAACTAACCAATTTTTTTCCCAATATACTACTACATTACTATGTTGTGATCACAGTGCTTTTTCCTGTATACCTCTTGTCACTCTGAAAAACCAAACTCAGAATTCCAGACTTGGCTGACAGAAGGCTTTCCTAAGCCTCGGAAGCTTCAAAGAATTCACCATTAACCCCAGCCCTATACAGAATCAAGTCTGATGCTTCACTTATACAAACTACGGTGTTTGCAGCAGCCAAAATGACATCTCCTTCGGCAGCAATATAGACTCTGAGTGATCCTCCAACTTTTATAATCGCTTCCCCATCAACGACCAGAAAGATGGAAGGACCTGGGACTGCTGGGAAGGTCACTGATTCACCTTGAGGGACAACACAGCGATCAATCTCAAATTCATCGAATGGTGGGAGGTACCTTGTTACATGTGAATTTATGGGAATTCCTCGCAGGATCTCAGGGGGCCCCTGCAAGAGAAGATGGCTTCAGATCCTTTAGTCTTACATATTCATGCCATTGCCATTACTACAGGTCAATCCATTCCTCAAAAAGTCAAACCTATCACATGATTGATGTTCCTGTTTCTTCCCCTTCCCGTCAAAGGAAGGAAGACGCATCACTTTTCCATTATTCTATTCTATCATGAAAAATCATGGGGAAAAAAAAATTAAAACAAAACAAAATGGCAGTCTCCACATGCTAGAGCATTCATCATGTATCACTTACCTGCTTGTATGTGAGCATGGAACAAAGAGTCTGGACATCTCTGTGTTTAGGAGTAAGGCCAGCTCGCACGACATTGTCTGAAGTTGCCATGCATTCGATGCACTCACCACTTATATAAGCATGTGGCTCATTTGGCCCAAGGCTCAGGGCTTCACCGGGATTGAGTTTCATGTAGTTCAGTAAGAAGGCTGCTATGACACCAATATCACTAGGATACTGCTTTTCTAACCTCAGCGCTAGTTTCTCCTTATCTGTCAACTCCCTCACCTGATTAAAAGTGAAACCGTTATTATTTATATATATATATTTATATATACTGAATTGATTTTGAGGAACAATAACATGAAGTGAAAAATAAATTTGCTTTTTAAGAAGTCATTGCAACTCGGACCGATGGATAGACTGTTGGATATCGAAGGGTAGCTACAATAGTAAACAATTCAAAGGGGAAATAAACATAACAATGATCAGACGACTTTCAAAAGTAATCACCCAACCTGACTTTCTTTGATCAGACGACTTATCAATCTGCCTACTGATTCAGTGACTTCCTTTTTATCTGCGAACATGAGCCGGGTAAACACTGCCGCCAATTCACGTTTTATAGTCTCTTCGTTATCTTGATCAGTGAGTCCAAAGATTGGTAATGCATCTCCAAAGCCAACCAGTTCCATAACCTCAGGTACAGTACGAATCACAACCTTCAGCTCCTGAGTAAAAATAACACCGAAGATTGCTTACTTGGTTCACTGATGACAATGCTCCAAAGACAATAAAACAACATTTTTTATTTGCATCTACCAAAAGGCCAGGTCCAGACATCGGGAAACTCTTCGAATTACACAAAAATGAAAGCTCTGAATATGTAGTAAGATCAAAGCATATGTATTACAACTTTTTGAGTCATAAGTTAGATGAAGTATTATATATGCGAATATTCCAGAGGATAGCAGATTCCATAAGCTTTCAGAACAATTAAAAAAAAAAAAAGTATAATTCACTGAAAGGAGAAAGAGAAGAAGACAAAAAGCATTGGCTTCTCTTCTGTAATTCTATAGTCATATATGAATAACAATTAAAATTCATGGAGCTCGAGTTTTGCTAATGTTTGAAACAAAAAATTTTCAACTCGCGTTTGAAAATGATGCTTCATGAACAGCCTAATATGTCAACTTTCGGAATCATTTTTCAACCAATAACACATATTTTTCTGAAAAAAATTAACTTCCGCGAACCCAACCCCATATCATATTACGGGCTCTAAATTGACTACTGTAAGAACAATAAAAGCTTGGAAAGTGATTAACTCAAAACTCGTCAAGTGTAGTCAGATTGTAACTGAAGGTTTTGAATCTCAGACAATCAATAGTAGCTTAGACCTGCATGCTGATCTCAACGATTTGTATATGCAAAGCGAGTTTTAAAAAAATTAAAATAACAGCGGCAAAGCCAATATCGTTTACTCCTAATTTGTATATTATAAACGATTGTCATTGATCTTTTCACATGATTCTCCTCATCATTAATTGGCCATCACTGGTACGCTCAGATAGAATCCTGTGAACAAGGAGTTACGAGATTAAATTGACTGTGAAAATCACAGAATGGTCCAAATTAAAATTTTATTAATTAAATCCTCTAAAATAATTTAAAAATCAAAATTTTTAATATCTGTTTTTAAATTTTCTAATGTGATAAAGTCAACTGTGATTTTCTTTGGCTTAAAAAAGAAAAAGAAAACCGTAAATTCCGCAAAAAATATGTTAAAAAAAAAAAAACTTCTGTAACAACATTACGGAAGTCTACCCAACAAGGGAGTTATTTTTCCAAAAAAGCAAAAACTGAAGTGCAAAACTACCGAATTTAAAAATGGATGATTAATCACCCAAAAACACAGAAGATTAAAATATTAATTTCTTAATAAATCCAAGCAGACTTTAAATTTTCCAATCACCATCAATAGCGATACTTTCTGACTTCTGAGAAAAGGCTCAAGATATTCCGACTCACTTATCTTATAGTTCATATGAAGGAATTAAGGATCAAACATAAGAAAACAAATTTCTCCGACAAACAGATAAAGAATTGTTTATGACAGCGTCACTGAATAACATATCAGTTTTAATTTCCCCTGATACCCAAACTCAATGAAAGTAAAATAAAAGATTTGACGAAATACAATGAGTACCTCCAGAGAGATAAACCCACACAGAGCTTCAAACTCGGTCATTGCCAAAGCCATCTCAGGTTTGTGATTCCCGTCCTTATACAGATCAGGATACAATTTATGCAAAGTTCTGGCTAACTCTTTATCTGGATGAGCCTGTATGGACAACGCCTTTGCCACCGAGAGTACCTAAAACACAAAGAACCACCACAAGAAGTTCACAATTCAATACCATTCTTTAATTTCATATCTAGACCTCGAATTGGAGTTATCATATATACCTTGAACAAGAAAGGGAGATCACAGCCCCATTTTCCAAGAACCTTCTCGCCAAGAGCATTAGGATTCTTCGACAGCCACGACTTAAGGGTCATATTTTCATCACCAGAGAGCAGGAAAGATGGGCCAGAGTCATGCGTACCCATCCAAAACTCAGCGTAAGGCTTGTCGGGTTCGGGTTCGGATCCGGAATTCAGCGAAAAGAGCCTTGCGACTTGAGAGTCTCCGGCCAGTCGGCCCCAATCGTAGTTCTTAACGGAGCATCGGAGCATCAGAAGCTTATCCTCCGTTTCCATTATTGCGAGAACAGAAACTTCCACACGGAATTGCAAGGAAGTGAGGAATCGAACTTAAGGTGAGGGAATGGAGAAAAGGGAAGTGAATGCGAATTGCGAAGGTGGGTATGTGACCGTCCCCGCTTATGCTTGCTGCTATTTGAAGCGTTTGGGATGGCACCTCCAGGGACAGAGAGGAAGACGAAGAGAGAGAGAGAGAGATAACGACGAGTAAGGAAGACGTTAGAGAGAGAAAAAGAGAGGCAAGTGGGGTATGATTCTGTTTTTGCAGTTTCGTTTCTTATCCTCAAGCGAGTCGTTCTCGAAGAGCACGAAATTTCTCAATCTGGAAGGAAACTCAAGTTTTCATACTTTTTTAAAGCAGAGAAACTCATTTTTCTTCCAAATACGGCTGTAATAAATAAACGAAAATTTATATATAATAAATTATATAAATAAACAATATATAAAAATAGGACCAGGAAAAAAACTTGGAAAAAAAGGGAAGAAGATAATTTTCAGCAGAAAATAAAGTATGTTCCATGTAAATCGTTCACACACAAACACTGCATCACAAAACCAGAATTATATTATATGTTATCCTTTTATATTTAATTCAATTATACTTACGTTTTTCATTTCAAAAAATTACATTCCGTATTCAAGTCTATTTTATGTTATTAATAAAATCCTCTACAGTACAGCGTATAGATGTCACAACATAAGTAAAAAAAATTAATTTAGTTATATTGTTAATTATATAAGAATAAAGGTAGGAAATTTATGGGGGTTAAAATTTTTTAACATGCTAATTAAATATAATAACATAAAAATTTAAAAGGTAGTTTTAAATTTTTTACATTAGGCAGCATAAAAATGCTTTTGCGACCAACAAGCACGGGATGCTTTATGAATTTTCAAGTTAGTCATAGAATTATTATATTTATACGGTCGAGTTAAAATTAAGAAAATAAATAAAGCAAGTGAGTTTTGGGAAAAAGGGATTGTGACCCCAGAAAGGTTTGTTATGGAAGGCCAGCCACGTCTGATAGACAGAGGCACGTGAAATGCATTATTTTAATGTGCCTGAAACGACAAAGTAGAGCCCCGTTTTCTCGTAAAGAGAACCGAAGAGGTGATGCTAAACGACGTCGTCATTTCAGGCGCCGCCCGGACCGTCTGGGAGAGGTTGCATTAGCCTAGCAGGCGCCCATAGCGTGACAGAGTGGGTCCCATTCCCCTTCCCGGCAACAGACAACAGAACCTGTTTAACGCGACATGGAGACTAGTATTAATTTCTGATAAGGGCTGCATAAAAGCTCAAAAAAATAATTATTAAATTTTAAAATTTTAAATTAAAAATTATTATAAAAATATGTTGTTATTTACTTTTCAAGTGTATTAATTTTTTTACAAATATAATAATCAATACTGATTTAAAATATTAAAATTTAACAGTTATTTTTTTTTAGATTTTTTCCAACTCATTTTGAAAGGTCAAAGAACCTAGATAAATTGATTAATTATAATAAATGTATGTTAATTTTTTAAACTACTTTTTTAATTACATGTAGTATTGGAACTATTTTTTTGATATAATTCTTAATAATTAATATAT
Source organism: Neltuma alba (assembly GCF_004799145.2). Classification (NCBI taxonomy): domain Eukaryota; kingdom Viridiplantae; phylum Streptophyta; class Magnoliopsida; order Fabales; family Fabaceae; genus Neltuma; species Neltuma alba. The sequence continues at coordinate 40,551 of NW_021632893.1, forward strand.
TTTTAAAAAAATTAATTAAAATTTTATATTTAGGATCAGATCTAATTTCGAACTAAGTCTAATATTAACCACTGGATGCTTTGGATCAAAGCTTCTTAGTAAATTCAATTGGCAGACTATCAAACAGTGAAAAAGAAAAACTATCTTCTGAGGCTTTGGTTTGGAAGTATTTAAAGAAATAAAAAATTCTAAAAATTCTGAATCAATACCTCAAATTTCAATAATTTCAAATCAGTCCTTATGCTAAAACGAAAATTCGAAATGTCTGTATTTTACAATATTATTTCTTTATCTTTGGAAGCGGAAAAAAAGAAGAAGAAGAAGAAGCTACCTTAGAACCCCCAACCAGCAACTGGGATTTATTTTGGCAAATTGGCTAATGAATTGAAGTGTTATCAATATCCTGAAATAAAAGCCTTTTTTATTGTTGTCATTTGTTAATCAAGCATAATAAGCAGTGAATGAATTGTATCAAACAGCAAAGTATAAAATGCATATTGACAAAATATATTTTCAAATTTCACATCAAAATGTTTCAAGATATTTTACATCATTTTATTAGTTATTTATTGCATTTTATTTGGTCCAAAATATAATAATTTAATCTATTTTGTCTCCCAAATTTATAATTTTTTCCCTACTATTCATATTGATTATACATGTTAAAAAGGTATGAATAATTTCAACACAAATAATTAAAAAGAATATTTTAAAAAACCAAGACTTATTTTATATAAATAACTAATTTTTTAAATCTTCACGAATTAGTTTTTTAGCTCTTGCATCATAATTTGGAGCAAGTATTATCTTTTTTAAGACTAATGTAATATTGTATTCTTTTAATCACCAACATTAGTTTAATTGTTTTGTGTAAATCTGGAAGCTTTTTTTAACAGTAAATATTAAATAAAAGCAATGTAACACCAATTTTCAAAAGATTGCGTTACCACGACTCTCACTTTTCTAAGATCCTCATAACTCTTTTAGCATGTACTTTCAAAACAAAAGTGCGTATTTAAAGTATAAATACACGTACAAATATATCTCAGTTTCAGTCCCACGTTTAAGACCTAGCTCGTTCTAACATGACGAGTGATGTTTATAACGCTCCACCTCCAGATATAGATACTTGTTAGTTGATGTAAGCTAGTTTGTATTTTCTTATTGAACTTTTATATTTTGGATCAAATTAAATATCAAATCAGTTGTTATATTAAAAATCAGAGAAGGTAATATTTCTTATATGATTTGACAATAACTTTTATATTCCCAAATTGTGATTACTAGTCAGTTGATAGTTGAAAATGTTATATTTCAAAATTTCAATGACAATAGCTTCTTTTCCTGGTGGAGAGCTTGGAGCCCTTTCCTTTTAGGTTCTGTGTACTCTGTTGGTTTTTGACTCAATAAAACGATATTTCTAGGCTGAATAAGAAAAAAAATCCAGGATGGAAAAGAATAATCTAACACAGCATAAAAAGACCCTGTGGGCAAGTCAATCTCAACATAAACATGGGGCCAAGTCAATGTTTTAACGTAAAAAATGGTGTCAGCAACAAGAGAAAATAATGTTAAGAGGACAAACTCCTAAAAATAGTAAAAAAATTTCTTATTTTGAGAATTTAATTATAGTTAATTTAATAGTATTTTTTAAAATATATTATTCTCTCTTCGGCCTTTTTTTTATGAATAAATAAAAAAGACAAAATAAACTGGAATTTTATATTTAAAGTCAAATTAAATGTTAAATTAATTCTTATATTAGGGACCAGCTAATTCAGCTAGTAAAATGCCATTCTATCTTAACTTGTAACTCATTCTTGTATATCAAGAAAATTATTAAATTGACAAGATTTTCTAATTTTATTTTCATTAATTTTTTTTCTTTCTCTATATTTACAAACCGTTCTCATATCTCTCACCTCTTTCTCTCTTTTCAATGACTTATATTAAATATTAAATATTGTATTTAGAATTAAATCTTTTTATTACATTTAAAAACAGAATGGTATTATTCAATGTTTATCTCATAGTACTATTTATAGAAAGAAGAAGAAAAATCAAAATATAACAATTAATGCACAGGAAATAAGAGGCCAGGTGGAGACGGGAAAGGGAGCGTCAAATACATCACAGTCATAAATTATGAGCTGATAACTAAGCCAGTGACGATAAGATAACATCAATCGCAATTGAGTGCGCATTGGCGTGGGACCCCTATCTCATGGTAACGACTCGGGGGTCGTTTTATCTGGAAAAAGAAGAGAAGGAAAAAAAAACCATGTGTCTTTGATGAGATAAGTATTTGCGTCATCTCATTTATAAATTATTTTTAATATATTTTTTAAAATAAAAATAAATGAATTTGTCATCTCATTTTTAATCTTATTTCTCACCGATTAAAAAATATTCACTCCCGTTCACGGTATAAGCTTCTTCTAAAAAATGATTTAATCCAACATATAAATCATTAATACTTATTTGTCAATTTTGTTTTTATAATTAACGATTAATGTAACTTTGTGTTTTTCTCTTTCCTTTAGAATCTCATTTTATATGGGAAAAGTTTAAAAAAAATTAATTTTTAATTTAAAACAAATTTAATGAGCAAACTACCATTTTTTTTGGGTTCAAGGCATTGTGTCGGTAACTATCATGTTTTCTTTATACTGATAAATTAGTTAAAATGATTTTTATTTTTGCTAAAGTATAGGTATTCTCTTGTTAGCAGCAATCTTATTCAAGGCACTATTATGCACTAAATGTGGGTAACTCTCCCAATAGTGATTGAAATCTTAATTTACCATATTGTAAAGGACTAACACCTTCTATTAGATCCAACTCCCGTTGATTAGTTAAAATGATTTTTATCGTAGATGGGGGCTACATTCCAATTGCACAAGCTGGTCAAGTCTATGGCCCAATGTTATGGGACAGACTACGATTGTGCATATTTTTCAAAAACTCAAGGCATGGCAAAGCTTCTTAAGAGTTAAGAGGCCCTGAAAATATCCAGTTTCAAGTACTATACATGGTTCAGGTCCAAAAAAAAAAACAAAAGGTACTATACATGGTGCTCCAATCAAAACCTGTGATCTTGAGTCACATTGAATCATTGCTTAATAATTTAAGTAGTTAATACTGTGAAAGTAACAACATAGTAGTATTACCAAAAAAAAAAGCTCATAACATTGTAGACAATTCTGTTTACAACACTGTCGAGTATTAAACGTGGACACCTCTCTCACTAAAAATTTGAACATTAATTCATCACAATCTCTTTTGCTAAACCCAACCTCTTATTGCTTATCGTTTTATTATTATGAATAGTGATATTGATCTCCAATTTGCAGGCAATACAGCTTATATATAGTGATGTGATTTTTTAAGGACTCTGATGTCTTCATGACTTACATTTTAAACGTATATGACAAATAAAGTACTAGTATATGGCAATACGGTTTTTTTCTTTTTTAATTTACACGTGTACGTATCCCACAGTTACGCCAAAGTTTATACTTTCCAATCGAAAGTCTTTGTGATAAATGAAAGGGAAAATGACAATTAAGTCCCACTCAAGAAAATTAAATACAAAAAGGTCCTTTGAAATCATGAAATTATTTTGAAGTCCCAAAATTTTTTTTTGCATTAAATTTATTTGTTTACTTACCAAATTACCCTTCTTTTTTTTTTAAAAAAAAGTTTACATTGATAACTGAAAGAACAGTGATTGACAACTCAGGGTACAGAGATTGACAACTATCGCGGCTGGTTTGACAACTTATGATGTAATATGCTGAGAAGATGTGTTGTCAAACCAGCGGCGATAGTTGTCAATCTTTGCATCTTGAGTTGTCAACCATTGCTTTTTCAGTTGTCAATACAAAGTTAAAAAAAGAAGAAGAGTAATTTGATAATTAAACAAATAAAATTTATTGCAAAAAGGTCCCTTGAGACTTAGAATAATTCCATGATTTTAAAGGACCTTTTTGCATTTAATTCCCTTAACTAGGACCTAATTGCAATTCTCCCTAAACGAAATGGCTTAGGACTTGTTTGGAGCTCCGTTCAAAACAGGCTTTTAAGTAAGTTCACGTAAGCCGAGACAAAACTCTCCTCACATACTTACCTCGTATTCCGTAAATCACGTTTGAAAAACTACTTATAAGTCAATCCAAACAAGCCCTTAGGTGTTCACCGATGGGCACATAATAAGCACAATGCATAACTATTTTGTTCACTGAATTTTAGTCTAACGAGTATAATTTTTGAAAGATTATTGTATTAAATTGAGATATATATATATATAATAATTATTTTTTATATTTATTATCCATCTCTTTTTCTTATTACTTTATTTAGAAATACAAATACAAATACTCCTCCGATCCTTAATATAAGATCCATTTAACTAGTTTGATTAGATTAAGGAAGTTAGGTAAGTTAGTTAATTATAAGAAAAGTGACACATTTTTCCTAAAACACCATAATTATCTTTCTTAATACCCCTCTCCCTCATTCACTTGATTATGGTTGAGATAGTATTTATAGGGGTAATTTAGAGAAAATTGATAAATAAAAAAAGTGAGTCTTATATTTAAGACAAAAATCAATTCAAGAATTGGATCTTATATCAAGAACCGGAGGAGTACCATTTTTTAAATTTAATTTTTCATCAATTACTTTTTATTCTCTGTGCGTATCAAATATATACAATACAACCCATATGGCTGATTTGACATTTTAAAAAAAAAGATGGCTGAATTGATAATTACCGAGATAGTGAGAAATTTCATGACTTGTAAATTAGTAATAGATCAAATTAATTATTGATAAACATACTAGCCTATTGACGCACTTTCCAATGCGCAGAGAAAATGCATAGTACGCAACAATCTTTTTTTTTTTTAACCTGGACACGCAACAATCTTTTTTTTTTTTTACCTGGACACGCAACAATCTTTTCAAACATACAAAACCCTAATGTAATTGAACAGCAATGCTGCTCTGTATGAAAAAGAATGACTAATAATTAGAAAATTGACAAACAATATCTTACAATGACCTATTTACAGTTAATAATAAGGTTAAGGGCATAAACTGAAAAAAACCACAAAAAGGTGGCTTCTATACGTAATGGTAATATTGTCCAAACAATCTTGTTTTTATCATGTCTGATTTATTACCAGAAAAATGAATATCACACAAAATTTCATAAAAGTGGAAATTTCCATGGGTTTTGTTGGACTGGGCTGGGCCCAAGATGGATTAAAATGTATAGATTGGCCCAAACGTTAGATTTGAGCTGAGCTAAAGGTCACTATGTTGGTTCAAGTATGCCCATCAACATTCTCCTTATACAGGATCAAAGGAATTTACTATTTAAGGGACAAACAATAATTTCCAGTAACCTTGAGAGAAGAAATCTTGCAAGAGGGCCAAGAAGTTCTTTGTTCTGTTGTTTACTCCTTGCATCAACTTCTGCAGTTGCATTTTGGGATTCTTCAGGAGCCGACTTGGTCTTAGTGACATGTTTATGTATGTGTAGCAGTCTTCAAGACCGTAAATTCAATACTAAAAAAAGAAGAAAAAACATGGTGGGGTTTTGCAATTCTGATTGAGGAGTGGAGGAGAGTAAGCGACGGCAACTGGGTTTCTGTGAAAAGGCCCACAAAGACGATATGGTTAGGGTTGGGTAACTTATTGGGTGATTTTGAAAAGGATTAGAAATTTTGAAAGATGAAATATGAAATGAAAATTTGAAGGGAAAAGTGAAGGAAACTAGCATCTCAGGAAGGGAAGACTTTATTGGCACATTTAAAAATATGTGTGGACGCAAGAATCAAAACAACTATGAGTGAGTCACTTGCTTAATCGAGAAGAGATTTCAGAACATTAATGACAGAGAATCAAATTGCAGTGCAAGTTTGATAACCACCACAGAGGAACACCTAGTAGAATTTTAAGAATGATAACGCAAAAGCTCTTGATGTGCAGCAATAATATGTAAGCTCCATGACGTAGTTTACATTTGATTGATTGATATTTGATAATTTGATCGTTTATCATCAGCATGGTAAAAATCAAAACTTCAATTACTTGCTAGAAAGCATTAAACCTCATAGCTAGGACAATTACTTAAATTCGTATTTACCTTGTTGATATTTGAGTTTCAATAACAAGTCTTGCAAGAAGTAAATTGAAACCCACCAGTATAGTCAATCTCCTAACCAATGTAAATCTATGATTTGAAAATTATCATAGACTTTTATTCCCAAAAAAAAAGAAGAGAAAATGATCATAGACTAAAGTCTCAACATTTTGACATTTACAAGAGATTCCTCTTCGTTCACTTTATTAGTCTTCCATGCTAGTGGAGGAAAACATTTGTCAAAACATGATTATTGTGCTGGAGTGAGGCCTTGAGCAATTTGATACCCTGGCAGGAAAAAACAAAAAAAACAAAAAACAACAGTAGTCAGCGGACTTACATAAATAATTATCAATGACAAATGAAGATAGAAAAATCCTAATTAAATTCAATTAAAAAAATAAAATTCAGATTTGAGCACACACTGTTAGCAAATTTCTCTTTAGGCTAAGAAGGGGAACTAGGCAGAATTTTGATAAATGACCATATTGCCCCTCACTTTTTTTCACCTCTTTCTCTCCCTTAAAGCCACTTCAGAATTTATGCTTGAATTTCGATTTTGGTTTTTCATCAGTGGGATTTAATTGGGATTTTCCCAATTAATTAGATCAATAAAACATAATTATTTTCAAGTCAAATACCATACTATCTCTACTTTCAACTTACCTCGTCAGTCCCCAGCTCAACGACCCTTTTTTGTATGCCACTAACATCTTCAATGTTGAACTTTTCCAGTAGGGTGAAGTAATAAATGGGAGACATGGGCTGAACTTCAAGATCATCCATCACCATGTAAGTCTCAACTCCTCCACCCTTACTAGAAGAAGAATCTGTCATCACTTCCCTAGCCTTCTTAGTCACAAATTGCAGTGTAACTGCCATTTCACGGTTGCAAGATGGACATAGAGTTCCTTCTGAGTTTGTAACAAAATTCTCACAGCGCTTTGGGCACATGTACAAAGTTGAAGGCAGAAGACATCCAGAGACAGCAGCAATTGGCTTCAGCAAAAGGTCAATATCTCTGTTTGGATTTACCATATAATAATCATTGAGATTCTGAATGCTTTTATAGAATTTGCCTAATGAACCCACCATGCCTTCATTGGTAATGAGACTTGTGAATGTACCGATAGGCATGCGATACAGGTTGAAGAGTAAGTCGATAAAATCCTTGGTTGCTTCAGCAAACAGAACTCTTTCAGTATTTGTGTCTATCAGAAGCTTTAAGCTAACCTTTTTGGGTGATGATGAGGATGAAGACATTGCGGAGGACCGATTTGATTGCTTTTTATATTGTCTGCACAAGGAAAAAAAAAAGAGCTAATCTTTTTATTTATGATTATAAATTATGAGCACGAATTAATACCATGAATAACTGGTAATAACTAAGCTAACCATCTGTCAAAACGAAATAGATCCCCTAAAGTATTTTATGTGGAATGAACTGAAAAGAAATGGGATGAATAATATAGAGATCCAACTTTATGTTTCTGTATCTCTCTATTTAACTATAATAAGGTGCTCTAGGGGATCAAAATTCAGTCAAGACAAGATACCAGTTCAATCTATTTATAGTAATAATAATTATCTAGACAAGTTTGTTTTTCATCTGAAAGAAAGATTATCTTGGTTTTTTTCTGAGTTATTCTCGGAAGTATCTCCTTTCTCTTTTTCTCTGACTGCTATCTGCTAGCTTTTGCTTCTAGAAACCTCTAATTTGAGAAAGAATTACGACAAGAAGTCTAAAACGATTCGAATTTTATCCCCCCAGTACCTACAAAATTTGAATTTTGAATACAGACTATCAAGAAACGGACTTAAAAAAGAAACAGCAAATATTCAGAGCAGGGGCGCAGCAGAAAGAAAATGATAACAATAGGAATGACAAGAATGACAAGTAATGTGTATCGCAATCGATTTGTGTGTTCTAATTTAATCGGACTAAAAAGAAGCAGCAAATCTTCACTCCCTTTTTGAGTCTTGACGACGATTCAACCCACATTGTTCAAACATCATATCGAAAAATGTATCGCAATCGATTTGTATGTTCTAATTGAATCGCATGTCAGTATTTAGAGGGTTTGACGAAAGAAAGACAAGAACAGATTGAAAGAGGAACAGAGAGATGATCGGACCTTTCAGGTTCGACGGCGTCGATGGTCTTCGTCTGTCACTAAGCTTGAGATCGTCGGAGAAATGGAGATGAAGTTTGAATTCAACGGGAGGACTGCCCTTAAATAGGAAGCAAGGATCATGGAATTTTTTTTTTTGAGGTGCTTTTCAATTCTTTTTCGCCCTCAATTTTCCCGCGTAATTCTGGTATTTCTATCAAGCGAGCAAGTGGGCTGATGGGTAACTGATCATGAGGGTTATAATGGCCTCATGACCATTTTACCCTTCAGCTTTTCGTTTTTTTTTTGCAATTTTTTTTTGGACCAGCATTGCAATTTCGTCCTTTGCTTAATATGCTGAAATTATGAAATAATTTCTAGAAATCAATCTTTACCATATCGTTAAGACTTTCTTCCTTAATTAGCTTCTTTAGACCATAAGGTAATTTCTAACATTTTCGGACTAAAATTTTTGAGGTTTTATTACCTTAACAAAGGTTTCAAAACTAAAGATATTACAATACACATTTTATTATATTTTATTGCAGAAGAAACAAGTTATATTTGATATATAAATACTTAACTTAATAAATATAAGCAACTTGATTTAAATGTTGTCCATATATATGTATATGAATATATTATATTTTATTGCAGAAGAAAGAAATTACTCCTCCGGTCCTAAATATAAGACACATTTTATAATGTAATTTACACTACAAAATAAGTCTTATATTTAGGACTAGAGGACTATTTTTTTTATGTGCAAAACAAAAAGGGATTTAAAAAAAATTAAAGGATTATTTCGTTTCTGATAGTTATTTATTTAATTAGTAGATAGGAACATACTCTGGATTATAATTGAGGGGAGTACTGTCTTATTTTTTTGTAAGAACTTAAAGCCCCAATTCGTATTCTTTTTATATTATGCAGAAATGCACATATTAAAAGAACTGAATATTTTCACTTATCACGTATTCAACAGCAACTCTTATTATGAACACTTTAATTTAGAGCCTATGCTTTTTCCTTTTGTTGGCTTGCTGAATGACCAAAGAAACAATATCCAAGTTTAATTTAATTTATTTACTTTTTATATATCTATAATTATATTGTTGGGAAAAAAAATCTATAATTAACACCTTTTGTTTTTGCAGCTATAAGTGACTGGTCATATTATGGCGTCCCTAAATAGCGACGCCTCGTGTTGCTTTGGCTTTAATAAATAAAATGATATTTAAATTTAAATTAATTAAAAATAATCAGAAGAATTTGAAGTTCATTGCGTTAGCAGTGTAAAGAAACAATAACCCTATTATCTGGTCAAATAGAAGCTTTAAAAACACCACAAATAATTAACGTAACACAAAGCAATTTTGTGATATTAATATACCAACGAAAACTATTACATCATCGATCAAAAGCAATTCTGTGATATTAATCTGTTGGGTGAATGCCCGGTGATGAACTAATAATCAAAATAACTTCAAGGGTAACACTAAGATAATGTAAATAATTCTATTTGCAAAAACTTAACTCCTAGAGCAAACATCATCGAGTCCTAATAATGTTTCAAGGACCTTCTCTCGTACTTCTCCTCCTTTAATTTATCGCCACTCGCTTTCATATTTCGGAGCAAAACACTCGTCAAAACATTCTTGCATTGGAGGGAGGCCTGCAATAGTTGGATGCCCTACCAAAAACATAGGAAATAATAACAACATTAAAAAAAAATTCAACTAAACTAGTTTCAATGAAAAATAAGGATTCAGATAAAAAAAAATGAAAAATAAATACACACACACACACACAAGTTTGCACACGTGCGCGTGGGGTGCAGCGGGCTTGTTTTTGGGTGCTCATCAAGAGTAATAAGCACCCATTAAAATAATTTTTTTAAAAAAATAAAGTAAAAAGGAAATTAAATATGGATCATCGGAACGGGTTTAGATTCCCAAACCCATTCCTCCTTGTGTGTGTGAACTTTATTCCAACCCAAAAACATGAACAAGAAAGTGAGGGTACTTTTAAATCTCACCTGATCCATCCCCAAGTGAACGACCTTTTCTTGCAAAGAAGCAATGTCATTGATGTTGTACTTAGAGAGTGAAGTGATAGTAGAAATGGCAGACAAAGGAAAACTTGTAAATTATCCATCACAACATAAGTCACAACCCCTTTCACAAATCCACCCTCACTACCAAAAGAACATGTCACCGCTGTATTATTCTTGCCAACATAATTTGATGGCCCGATCGATAATCCACTTGGTCGGCCGACGTTCGCCGGTAGAAGATAGCCGAAGTTTAATGAACTAGTGGTTGGGTTGAGCAAAGCGTCTTTGTCTTGCTTTGGATTCAACAAGTAAGCATCTTTAAGATTCTCAACACTTTCATAGAGTTCAGCCATGCAACCCACCATGCCATTCTTGGTTAAGATCCTTATGATTGATCCAAGCGGTAAACGAAGCCGATTGAAAAGGAAGTCTATGAACTCCTTTGAAGCTTCTGCGAAGATAACCCTTTTGTTCTTTGTGTCGATCAAAAAGCTTTAAGCCTACTTTATTAACTTTGGTTGATGTTGATGATGAAGCCATCATAAAATTCATAACCCTTTTGCATGCAATAATATATAAGCTTCAGTAAGATGAGTAAAGATAGTGCAGGTAATAGAGGTATTATATAATAGTCAAAAAATTTATATAATACCTCCGGTCCTAATTATAAGAGTTAGCTGACTAATTGGAGAAAATTAAAAAAATAAGTTAAGTTAGTTTTTTGCAATAAACAAGTATTGTCTTTCCTAAAATATTCTTACCAATCAAGTGTAGTAGTTAGAACTACTATTATTAGAATGATTACCTTAGGAAAAAAAACATAAATACTAGAGACAAAGTGAATTGGGATACTATAATTAGGACCAAAATAAAAGTTAAACAAAGTCTTATATTAAGGGGTAGAGGTGGTATCATAAAATTAATAAATAAATTTCGAGTTAAATGGGCAAATTACGAGACAAAGCATTTAATTAATTATTAGGTGATAGGCGATATGGCAACATTTGAATGCGGGTCATTGTATTGTCTCGGGATTTGGACACACTGATTTAATTTGGGAGGATGGACTGAACCAAAATTATGTTTAATTCGGCAAAAAGATAATATAGATACGAGCGCGTAGTAAAGTAGATGATTATTTGAAAAAAAAAAAGAGTAGGTCGTAATTTAGACCTTGTTTGTTTTCTTATTTAAAAAAAAATGTTTGGCTACTTGATTTTAGTTAAGTGTTTTAAAAAAATAAAAGAACAGAAAATTGTTTTGAAAAGTTAAAAACCAAAAAGTTGCATACTTATTACATCTCTTGTTTTTATGTTGCTAATAAAAAAGAAATAGATACCTAGAAAACAAGTAAGACTCATCAACAGACTCTCACTACTCGCTTTTTCCATTTAACTGTTTTATGTTCATTCTAGGATAACAAGATAGCTAGAAATCCTTTATTTTCTCAACCCAATCGCTCTTTTGATTTTGGAGGGGAAAAAAAAAACCTTACCTCAAAACAGAAGTAAAAAGTCTTTTTTGTGTTTGTGTGTTCACCTCCTCCAAGCTCATTCACTCTTTATTGTAGCAATTAGTATTAGATGCAGTAATAATTCAATAGTGAGGTTTAAAGATCCAGGCTTCAGTACTACCCATATGAGAGTGAATAAAGTGAAACAAGTGATCTTACGTCTGGGGTATGGGAAGTGAAAGAGGAGTGAATAATCATCTTTAAATTACAACTCAATGATTGAGATATATAAATACGAAATTATCTTACTATATATTTTTTTAATATATATTTTTGGATTTTGGGACACAAATTGATGCAACAAATTGAAGAAATATGAGAGAGAAAAATTTGAACAAATAACGATCTATTAATTGAATAAATAAAGACATATACAAACCGTAGACTAGGAATTTCATTGGCTAACTAATTACACAATCACTTACTATGGACAAGAAACAAAAGTTAACATTTCACAATGCCATATATAAGCTTCGCAAGTTCCATCAAAGACTTCCAATATATACAATATTGGAAGCCTTTGAGAGAACTTGGAAGCTTAATCTAATGTTAATTGCGCTACGAGAAACAAAGTGTAGGTCATGGCTTTTTATATATAAAGCTTTTAATTCGCTGTAACAAATTAATAAAGGAATCTAATCCCATTTTGGCAAAGTCAAAAGAAATATAATCTACTCATCTCATTTTTCCAGATTCGGTTATCGATTGGTATTTATCTTAATTGTTGATTTTGACTTGTCTTTGTCGTTGACATATGGAGGGAATAAGTATGAGAGAGTAAGCTGACTTTTCTTCTTGGTCAAAAGAATATTAGGCTGACTTTCTATTTATAGTATCATAAAAATTCAATTATTCTTCTAGTAATTCTTTTGTGGGAAAAATTATTTATTTACAATTAATTATAAAGACTGAAAAGTATAGCACATAAGTGAAAACTAGATATCACAAAAATTGTTTAAATGATAATATGTATATTGCTAATAAAATGATAACACGTGCAGGCTTGAGCTTTCTAAGCCATTCCAACATCATTTTATTCCTATGATTCTTAGTATAAAAGCTTGATAATTAATTTACATAGATTAAAAAAATTAGTTAAACTAATTATTTATTAAAAAATGTGTTAGTTTATCTAAAACATCTTCCCTAATAATTTGCATTTGAATTATTCCCTGGCAGAAACTCTCTCAGCGTATACATTTAATTGGGATAATTTAAAAAATATTACAAATTTGATAGATAAAATGGATCGAGGGTTTACGTTTGGTGATATCTTTAACTAGCTAACTCATACATTTATGATCGAGAAAGAATAATTGAGGTGTTGGCAAGTTGTTGGGTAAGCTTCCTTTGTCGACTACTTTTCCTAATTGACTTCAAAGTCCTTAAGTTTCCCTGTAAACATTTAACGTTTGTGTTCTCGATGAATAAGTTGCTTAACTGCAAGTGCACAACTTGTATATATTCATTATATACCGTCCTCCAATGGAGCCAGAGGTCATAATAAATGGATGCATTTTTTCCTTAAAAGAGAAGGCAAATTGGGAGAAAAATTAATAAACTGATTTTGGAGTCATTTTGATTGGAAGATTGAAAAAAGATTTATGAGTTAAGACCTCTGAAAACTTATGGCTACACCATATGAGTTGACCTGTGGGTTCAAAGTGTTGACTTTTTAGCAAATGAAATTTTTTAACTCTCACCGCCTAACTTATAACCCGTCGTGGGTTAGTGACCAATCCGCAGGCTATCCCTCATTTATCATTATTATTACTTCAATTTTATTAATTATTATAATTATATAACTATATTTTATATCCTATTTAAAAAGTTTTAAAAATACTTATATCATTTATTTGGTGTTTTCAATCAGGTATTTGAAGAGGAAAAAAAAACTCCATTATATTTTGTCTATATTGTATTAAAAAATATTTAAAAAGAAGAAGAAAATAATAGTTGGCAGGTTGGTATAGGTCAATCTGTCAACCCACCATAGTTAGTTAGCGTTTGCTAAAAACCAACATGTCATTACATGGTTTTTTTTTTTTTAACTCGCATTGCCTAAGCCTAACCCTACAAGTTGGCCTGTATTATCACCCGTACAAGTTTTTCTTTTTTATTTAACAGATAATGGTCGTAAATTTCTGAAATAATTCTACAAGAGCAATGTCCTTTTTAAAAATAATAAAGATGTGTGATGACTGAAATGTCTATATATAAATTTTTTTGATAATAATGCATTGGAAATTTAGTTTTAATTTTGAGAATTCTCCATATATGTGACTATGGAATTATTTCTTTCGTATTAGCGCTGATAAATGCCCTCCGTGACTAGAAAATGAAGTTAATTATTTTTCTCATGAGTATTTAAGTTGTTACACATCTTTTCTAGTTTTCGAAAAGGACCTAGCTAGTGCTTTAGTTTAAATAACGAATAAACGAATAAGTTTAATAAATATGTGAATAAGTTTAATAAGCGTGTTTGAAAATTTTAGAATTATAAAGAAATCAAATTTATATTTTTTAAGTTAATCTTTGAAAGTTAATTTTCTATCCGATGTATCATAGGAACATTTTCTAATTTTATAAGGTAGTTAAAATTTAGTATACATGCATTAAAATAATTTTGATTTTGGCCAACTAAATTTTTTAAACTGTTGTTAAATAATATCTATGTTAAATAGGGGTTACTTCTAGTCCAAAATCAGTTTAATACTATGATTTAATGACAAGTTAATCGATTGAACGAATATAAATAACATATTTAAAATAAAGGGTAGATTTGATTAACACAGTTCTTTTATTTCAAAGAAGGTAGGATTTTTGCAACGAAGATAAAATATACGGAAGGTTAATGTATTTTACTTAAACCTTTTTTAAAAATGAATTTATAAGTATACGACTATATGGCAATTAAAAAAACAAAGAGATTGTTCCATCAATTTTCAGCCACCCTGCAAATGTTTTATGATGCATGATTATTCATGAGAAAGCCTGAAATATCCCACCTTTAACCTTTCAGAGTACGTATTTGGAAGCGTTATGGTTCAAGCGGATCACGAAAGAAGCCTGTAGATTGAGAATTTGCAATTGGTTCTCGGGTTACTATTCACTGTTTAAACTTCAGATTACAAGTCCAACTTCGGGAGGGCTTAACTCTTAGCACACACATCCGTTTTAAGTGATCAACTACTTGTTTTAAAACTCAGGATGTGTACTTTAATCATGCCAAATTTCATAGGCATAGTCAATCATTTGCCATACTTCTAGCCTGTCACTATCTTGTTACTCAATTAGGGATAGCTTATCCCATAACTTGCACTAACAATTCATGATTAAAACTTTCCATACATAATACCGTTCCATTCATACTCTAATCATTCCCATACATTATCGTTTGGGGGATGCACATTCTAAAGAAGTTAATAATTATGATCTATTTTGTGTTCTTGGTTTTGTGCTGTATAACATATGCATGCTTGCAACATACTGGTCTAGAAATGCATCTAGCCCGTGACAATGGTTTAGAGGACAAAAATAATAATTCGAACAAATAACATATTGATTAGTTGACATCAGACATTTTTCTTAAATGTAAAGTTATGAATTTGATCTCTTTGTAAATAATATAATAAGGAATTATGACCAAAAGTTCTTTTGTTTACCATTGTAAATTCTAAAAGAAAATCTCCAATATTATATAAGCTAGACTTGTTCCAATTCCTCTCTTGATTTAACGTAAATTACTGGTGGGAAACAACACACACACACCCGTACTATCCACTACAAATTAAATGCGGATCAAACAAATAAACTATTCTTGATTGAATATGGTGTTGTTCTAAATTTAATGCAAAATCTATAGGCATAACTTACATATCATAATTTTAGTACTATATATGACTGGTGAAAGATATACGTATATATAACTTGCTGTGAATATTATATATTTTTATATTTTTGTCGGTATTTTTTTTGTTGGTATTGATGATATTGATATTGAACTTTTATAAGGAAATCTTAGTCACTAAAAATGTAACAAAAATTTACGAACCAAACACACTTATGAACATTGACCATAGTTGTGTTAATTAAAATTTTAACTTATAACTAGACAACTTTATCATTAATTGTGAATAATATATTTTGCCATAATATTATATATTGAAATTGATAGATTGGCAATCATATTTTTCTTGGTTGGCAAAAAAAAAGATAATTATATTTTTCCAAGGTATATATAATAAAAGGTTGTATATAATAAAAGTTGTACACATATCTTATAAAAAGCAAATAAAACAAAAAATGTCATCTTTATATTGTCGTGCAATTCTCACATTAATATTGTGTGCGCGCGCGCGCATCTGAAAAATGATAAAGCCTGAAAACCTGGAAAAGTAGTGAAGCTATTCATATATATATGCCTGCCGCATATTTTCTCAATGCGCAAGATCAAACCCATAAGTCTCTTATATATATATATATATAGCCAATAGAATTTCAAGAGAATAGATCAAAAAGAATTGACAGAAATTAAATTATGTATATAATTAAATATACAATATGTAAACGATTCTTTACACATCTGATGTTCTTAATTAATCTAGAGGCTAATACTTATATAACCCTCAGGCCAAAATGGAAGCCACAATCGAAAAACAAAACAAATAGGAAACCACAATAGAGACATATATAGCTTACAGATGAGAAGCCAGAGAAGGGAGGCCCAGGAATTGAGAAAGAAAATTAAAATAAATAATATATAAGCTCCTCAAGATCGCTCAAGTGCTTCTAGCATTTCACAATACTGGAAGCCTTTGAGGAACTTGATTAAGAGCTTAATTAATTGGTATTCATCTTCCTCAAGGCTCTTAATTATGAGAAACCTTGTGCTTCTTGTGCTTTATATAGAGAGATTGTCACTGCCTTGGAATCCCACGTGTTCAAGTTCAACAGTGTCATATCCCACATTCAAGAAAACACATGTTCCTTATTCGATTCTCCATTATTATTTTGCACTGTGATAAATTACTTTCTCTGATTTGTCTTTATCTAAATAAGACTTATTCATTTAGAATATATCAACAGTTGACTTATTGCCCATAATCATTTATACATGCAGACCAGCTTCTTAAATTTGAAGTGATAATCTCTGTTTTATTCATGATTGAGACAAGTCATGTAGAACATGATTAGTGCATTATTAATATATGATTACAAAAAAAAGAGGTTAAGATGATCTAAACTAAATTCAAATTGACCCGGTGCGCCTTGTACACTCCCTGCGGTCAAAATTTTATGGGCACTGAACCCATTTTCGTATTGGGAAGCAAATCCAAAAACGATATACATTGCAAGGGATTTGCTTGCCTCACTTCTAAATTCATAATATTATTTGGAGTATATATGCTTCTTTATATATACTTCTCTCTCTGTTTTTTTTTGTTTTTTTTTGGAACAACAAGGATAAAAACCTGGTTATTTAGATATTTTAGAGCTATTGGTTAAACTAGTTTAGACTCTCTGTAGTCCAATAGTTTAGAGTTAATTAGCTCCCACTCCATATCTATTATGAAGACTATGACACATGGATAGAAAGAATTTTTAATTAATATAATATATTACTATGTACAATGATTAAGGAATGAATTTAGTTGCTCATCACTTTTGATGAGCACCCTGAACTCATATCAGATCTTAACCATTTAGATTAATTTCTTTTTTATTTTTATTTTTTACAATAATTATTTTAATGGGTATAGAATAAAAAATAAAGATAATTTCTTAATAATCATATTTTTAAAAATAAATTGTTATTTAAAAAATGAATTAAAAATATTAAATCTGAACCGTCCAGATCTAATCTAAACGTACGGTTCAGATTGCTCAATAGGTGATGAGTATCGTCCTTGATTAGAACACTCAGTCAATTTCCAAAACAACAAAAGTTTTAAAGTAAAATAAAAAATTAAAATAATACATATGCCATGGAGGATATACAATTGTTGATCCGTCCGAGATTTTTAAGTTGGACAAAATATAAAGTCTAAAACTCTTGGCATATCACTTAACATGGTTTGTGCCAAAAAAAAAAAACCAATAATTCAAGTACTGGTGGGAATTGGAAAAAAAAAAAGCAAATAAGAATAAAAGATCTCATTAAAAAGAATTCATGGGAAAGCATTTTTAGTTTTGATTCTTAAGCCCTGAACATAGAGTATCAATTTGTAGTTTCCTCTATTAAAGTCATATATATGTATATGAGCGTGCGCCCGCTTCTCCAATATTATTCCTCCTTGTGACATTTTGTTGCATCCCACTTGACCTCTTGTTACTCTTATCCAAGTTCTTTTCTTTCTTACATACAACTAGCATTTAATATATTAGCATATAAAGGAAGATAAATAATACACGATAAAGTAGAAAAATAAGCAAGTAATGAAATGATATAATAATAGAGAGAGAGAGATCGAGAAAACTTATGGGAACTACATGGAACAGTCGATATTGGCCTTCTGTTTTGATAACAATCATTGGTGACTGCTATTTTTCTTCCCCATTAACAATTTCCTCAATCCTCCAAAAAAATTCGATGAAAGCATTCCAATCCACATTGTTATTGTTGAATATATTATATGAATTTCTCTCATATTTTTCAATTTATACGGCATCTCCGTTTTTTAAAGAAAGAATTATGTATACTTCTCTTCAGGCAATAAATAAATTGCATAGATTTTGATTGAATTTCGATCAATTACGTAAACATTTCTTTTATTTTGAAATCCCCAGCAACATCGATCTGTTGAAAATGAAAACTATACACATCTCTTTTAAAATTTATTCGAAATAGAAACCATATAAGTATGATTTTAACAAAACCAGAGATATTCTTGTACTTTAATTATTTTCCTTCTCAGGAGGTTATTTGCATAGGTCTTTTATTTGCGTTTAATTAATATAAAAATTAGGTTTGAACCTAGACTTGTAAGGCTCCTCTGGTGCAAAATATAATGAAAATGAGAATGACAAATCTCTCTTCCATAAATATGATAACTTCTTTCCGTGACAAAGTCACCGTGTCATTTTCTAAATATAATAAAAAAAATTTCTCACACATATATTTCCTTTCTTTGAAGAATTTTTCCATGTGCCAAAGTTCTCTATGTCCAATGTGGGATATATGATCGATGGCCATAGTGACCAACTTGAAGAAGCTCCAAGTCAATAGATAGAGACAAATATTCCAATGTCAATTATTAGTAATTTAGATTCTGGATTGATAAGCTTGCTTTTAGTGATGATTAAGACAAGCCATAATGAAGCACAATTCAAAATTTATAAAGAATGGAATATGTAAAGGCAGACGTGAGAATTAATTTGTTGAACAATATATATTTGGTTTTTTTTTTCATGGGGAAATTAAATTTAGGGAGAATTATTCTCTAAAAGATAAGGACTATTTATTGCTTGTCAAGACTTCGAAATTTAAATTAAATTTGCTAATATCTACAAATTGTGAATCTCAAAAGGCCCACGGTAACTTATTTTTTTTTAGTGTATATGTGTAGAAATCTTGGGCATGACATTTAGGTTAATTATATAAATATAAATATTTTATAATCGATGTGAGAATCCCCAAAGACTATTTGTAAATTGATTCTTTCAATTTTGAAAAAGCAAAGTTTAAATTCTGATGTACTTCATTTGTAAATTTCTAAATGCTAGTAATAATAAATATGTCAAAAGCAAATCATATAATCCTAAAGACCCATTAAATTAAAAATGATTCTTTAACTATGCAAAAACCTATAGTGCATGACGCTTAAAAATTAGTTGTAAACATGCTATACATTAAGGCTTAACGGTGGAGGGAGAAAGGAATGGTGGCAAGAAAAAATACCAAGGGGCACTTAAAAAATTTAACCTTGAGTGATGACTTTTGCCTCCGTTAAAAGTCAATTATTTTGTAGTGAGGATAGGCAATTTGGAGCTGTGTTTAGATTATTCATTTCATTAAAGAACTTATTTTCTCTGGTCCTAATCTTAAGAATTAGAGGGTTTGCTTTAATTTTGAATGCAAGACCTTAATTCATTTGATTTTCATAATATATAAATCTTCTTTAAATCATCTCTATTGATTGCATATATATGTTAAGGAAATTTTCATTAAGGGATATAATTTCAATACAAAATAATTAAAAATTATATTTTAGAGAAATAAACACAATTTTCTTGCGAATAACTAATTTATCAAATTTTCTTAATTTCATTTTTTTGTCAGATAATTTTCTTAATCTTAATACATTGGTTATCTATCTCTTGCATTGTTAAAAATCAAGGGAGTAGTATTCATTAATGATAGTTCTTTAATTGTTTTTTATTACATGTTAATTCTTCAACTTAAGAGTTCCACTTTCAATAGGTCCCTTAGTTGTTATTCTCCCTAATATTTATCATCTTAAACTAAAGAATAATTATAAAATTATCCGTACTATGACGTTAAAATTAACAATAAAATAAATATATTTAGTAATTTTGACATAAAAATATAAACACATTTCATATTCTGGATAAATTAAGGGTAGAATATAATGTGTATACGGTTCTCACTTCAACTCCTGTCACGTACGCCCTCGCTTAAGTTTAGTGTGCCTTGTTACCAAGAACTGGTGATTAGAGATTTTATTCAAGTCTGAGGATTTTTTTTTTTGGTAATTAGGACTTGAATTATTCAAAATACTTACCTGAATTATTCCAAATACTTACTATAGATGATAAACAAAAATTAACTTAAATAATCACATATATACGTTGTGTGTGTGTGTGTGTGTGTAGTTCCTGAAGTCCCCTCAACCACCTCCAATATAACAATAATATTGGAAGCCTTTGAGAAAACTTGGAAACTATATCTTAATCCACTGGATATTCATATTTGCAATCAAGTTCTCTCAACCACCTCCAATATAACTCCTTATTTTCATTTAGAAAATAACCAAATACATATAAACTCCTCAAGTTCCGTCAAAGACTTCAAATATAACAATATTGGAAGCCTTTGAGAGAACTTGGAAGCTTAACTAATCCCTCATCAACATATTGGCTTATGATGAGAAACAAAGGCTAGCTAGCTAGTGCGTTTTATATAGATTTATTAGCCGTGACAAAGGAATCTAACTTTATTTCTTACAAATCTTCTATTTTGTCAAATTTTCGAGATTCGTCTATCTATATGGCATTTATCTTCATTGTAGTCATTGATATGTCTTCAACATTGACATGGGGTGGGATTATGTATTGGAGATTTGGTGGGCTTCCTACGTGTAATTTATTAATCACTCCCTTTGATTCTTAATATAGAAGCCTAGTTAAAGTTGACCTTTGCCCAAAATGTAAGATATATTTATTTTATTTATCATATTTATCGATTTTTTCAAACTAATTTATTTAATTCATAAACTGATATAACCTAATGTTACCTATAGGTATTTTAGGAGATCAACTCACATTTGTTATAATTAACTAATTTATCTAACACACTTAATATATCCATTTTAATAAACCCTTATATTTGAGCATTAGTTGTAATGTCAATTAATTAATGTCCTAAGGACTCAAATTTCCTCCGTATATTATTTAAAATAAATTACGCATAAGTTTAATTTATTGCTCAAATGTAACTTTAGTGAACAAAAACTTATATAATATTTTTCATTAAGCATTGCGAAAAGGGAAAAGAAGTACTCATAAGTTAAAACTACAATATAAATCACCATATGCAATAAATAGTAGTAATTTCTAATAAAATGAGGAAAAGACGCATAATAAAGCTTAACATGTTGACAAAAATGAAAAAATGAGCAACTACATGAGATGTTGCTAGTAAATTAAGCCCCCAGCATTGTAGACTTCTTTCCCCAAACCGTTTCAAAGCATTTGAGATTCTCCATGTATATTTACAGAATATATGTTTTACTTTTTGTGGTAGCTCATAAATCAGGTTTGCATCTGGTCAAAACAAATCAAGTTTGCAAACCAAGAATATATTGGTAAACGGTTATAATGCACAACTTACACACTCACACACAGTGATCCAATGACCTTCACAAAATTGCATTATAAGAAGGGCAAACAGCGAACATCAGTTTTTAAAAAAGTATGTAATTGAATTATCTCTTTCTCTCTACACACACACACACACACATATGTATGTATTACCATGAAAATGATAAAATTTAGTGTTGCTAATAAAATGATAAGATATATAGCTTTAAGGTTCTAACACGTTGACAAAAATGAATAATAAGAAACTTATTTGGATTCCTTTTTATAGTATCATTGACTTCTTTCCCTATAACTCATCATTTCGAGGTCTTTGATATTCCCTCACTATAAG
The DNA here is from genome assembly GCF_004799145.2 of Neltuma alba. NCBI lineage: Eukaryota > Viridiplantae > Streptophyta > Magnoliopsida > Fabales > Fabaceae > Neltuma > Neltuma alba. The sequence goes on from NW_021632893.1 coordinate 62,775, forward strand.
GCCAAAAAAAGAAGAAGAAGAAGATATTACCTCACTATGCATAAAGAATGTATGTATTACTTTTGTGCTTATTGAATATATATAGGCCAATTACAATGGTGCACAACTCATATTATGCTCCATTATATATATTGACTTTTTTAAAACTACAATTAGATACTAAATATACAGAGTAAAAATATATATATATATAAATCGTATTCTCTACATCTTAATAATATGATTTATTATCAAAATTTGTATTTTACTAGAGAGGTGGGCTCCATCATGTGTTTCATGGAGTTTTAAGGAAAGAACCACATTGTTGATAAAAATGTGCCGTGAATTTTACTTTTTATATTAATAACACATTCTTTTTAAATATTTTTATACTTAAAATAAAATAACTCAAAAATATGAAATACTTAGAAAACCGTTTATTCTTAAATTTAAAAGTATAAAATATTTAAATTTACATAACAAATGCCAAATATTATTTTTTAAATGATATGAAATGTAATTAAAAATATAAAAATTATGACATGTAAAAAACTGTTAACTTTAACGTTAATTTTATTGGCAGGGGGGTTGATAACCAAAACATGACATATTAAAATCCTTAGTTTAAACTTTTAAAGATTATAGAGGTGATTTGCATTTGACCCAAAGTTCGGGAGTTTTGTGTATCTTAACTAATAAATAAATTTTTTTAAGAAAATTCAAATTCAAATTAATGACATTTCCTATCATGTTATAGTCACTACAATAACAAAAGCAAATTGCGACATAAATCAAGAAAAATCTAATACAACTTGATTTTGTGAATGCTTGGTAAAATATAAAGGCTTGCAAAATTTTTTGCAGTGGTTTTTCCAACAAATTCCTATATATAATTAGAAATGGATGACACTGTGATTTATTTTAATATATACAGAATTTGAATAAAGATAATACTTTGATTACCTACTTTTCAAAAAAAAAAAATCTCAAAAGTTATGGGTAAACGTGCAATTTTACTCTTGATCTTATTTCTTAGATATATACATCACTCTGATTTTTTTGTGGTGCAATTTTACACATTTTGTGTAATTTCATCCCTGATATTTAGTTGCAAGTTTGCAAGTTTACCCCTGATTGCAAAGGATAAAAAAAGATCATGGATAATTGCACCATTAAAAAGATCAGAGTGTTGAGTGAGAAATAAGATCAGGAGTAAATTTGCACCTTTACCCAAAAATTATTAGTTAAAATTTTTAAATCTGAATCATTAAAATTATATTTGAACTATATAAATCTCACTGCAACTCCGATTCTGCTGGAAAGTACGGTCGGCAAAAGTTATATATCAAATATCAAAAAGTTATGATAAATAGGAGGCCATGAAAAAGAAGCATCGGAAATAAAAATTTTATTTAGGATTAGTATATGATTTAACAATATCTGACAAACTTAGCAAATGATTAACTAGGTCACTTAAACATATATTATCAGGAATTACACCATCCACCACATTTGGATGACATCCCAAGTTCGAGCCCAACGTTAATATGTTTGTGTGCATTTGTGTGTTTAAATTGTTTAAAAAAAAAAAAAAACAGTTCAGGGCACGTGACCTACGTTGTAATCCTATTTAAAAATTTAATTGAATCTTAATTAAGTACATTATATGAAAAACTAAATTTTAGCATTATTCTTGGCTTAGCAGAGTGTGTTGTGGGTTATTTCATACTTTTATTTTTTTTATTATATTATGTGCAGTTGCCAAAAATTTTGATTCTCACAGACATTATTTATCGGTAACATATTGGAGGAATCCCAATTGAAGGGGCACATAAGTAACAAAAATTATTCGACGGTCTTCAATCATTCCTTCGTATATATTTATAGTCAGAAATCCTTAATTTCCATTCTTTTGCGACGGTGACTTAAATTTGCAATGGAAAGCTGAAAATCAATTATTTTCCAAAATCTAGAATTAAAGAAATTATTACGTTAAAGGTTAAAGTGAATTTTTGTTAACTTTTTGAAAAAACAAAAGCATTGAGTATCCTAAACTACCATGTTCTGCAATATATACATATACATCCCTAAAACTCAAAAAGAAAAAGAAAAGTGCAATGTAGTAACCATCACTACAAAAAACAAAAGACTTTAGTAGACGACTTTTAGCAGCGACAAAAGAAATCGTTGTTGAAAGTCCACTTTCAACGGTGACACCAAAAAGTCGCCGCTAAAACTAAGACTTTCAACGGCAATTTTTTTCGTCGCCACTAAAAGTATACCTTTGAGAATCATTGGGTTCACTTTCAGCAGTGACTATTAGTGTCGCCGCTGATGGTCTGACTTTCAGTGGCCACTATTGGTGTCGCCGCTGAAGGTTTGACTTTCAGCGGTGACCATAGAATGTTGCTGTTAAAAATATACTTTTGAGCGGAAGGTGATGTAATCATTGGGTTCACTTTCAGAGGCAACATTCTATGGTCGCCACTGAAAGTAAACTTTCGGCTGCGACTATTAGTGTCACCACTAAAGGTCTGACTTTCAGCAGTGACTTTATAATATCACCGCTGAAAGTATAATATAATAATATATATTTTATTTTATAATATTAATAAACAAATTTAATTTGGCTCAGCGGCAAGAAGATTGAACACGAAAGGAGGTGGTCACGAGTTCGAACCTTAAAGAAGACACATTTAAGGTGAAAATATTTGGACGATGATGTGGCGGGGAGGAGTGATGTGGCAATGACGTGGAGGTGGCTAGTGATGACGTGGCGGCCGGCGGTGATGACGTGGTGTTAGTAAAGCCAATTCTTCTTAGGCATCACAAATGTCACTGTTGAAACTTTTAAAAGTCGCCGCTAAAAGTGTCTTTCAGTGATGACCTTTTTAGTCGCCGCTGAAAGTTTTCAACCATGGATGCTATGATAACGACTTTTCAGCACCGACAAGTCGCCACTGAAAACTTTTAGCGGTGACTTTTATACTTTCAAAAGTCACCGTTGAAAGTCAATTTTTTTGTAGTGAATATTGGATTGGAAGAAATTGTCTTCAACCTTATTGGGAGAATTATTGTGAGGTCTAAAAAAAGAAGATAATTACTAAAAAGTATCAATGACAAGTGAACAGTTGAAACTTCTTATTATTTCCTACTCTAAAACTTGTCATTACATGTTGCTCAATTGTTATGAAATTTTTTTGTAAATATGTTTCTTCTTCGGGACCTTATTGCAATTTTCCCAACTTTACTCTATCATGGCTCATCTGCTGTTGCCCTGCAGCATCATCCCACCTCTTCTATCATCTTCTTCCCAACTGTCCAAAAGTCAACTTTGCATGGCAATTGATTATTAAGCAACGAAAACAACCATAAAATGAACCAGTTGATCCTAAAACCATAAAAAAAAAATTAAAAAAGGCTGAAAATCAAAGCAACGGATCTTCAATTTGTGGTTCTGTTTCCCTTTTCTTTTTCTTTTATTCGCAGTTTCTTTAATCTACAATTCTTTTTAACAGTATAGGACAAAGGTATGAGTTTCAAATAACCATCCTGAAGTTAACTCACCTTAAGAAATCAAAGTCATAATCTGATTCACAACATAAAACTAGTTGCCTGATAGATGTAAATCCACACGCGCTTGCGCGCACGCACACCCACACATGCACACAAACCCAGAACTAATGAAACTAACTTGAAGATATATTTTACACATTTATTGCTCTTAGCTAAGATTTTGAACTGTGTGATTTTGGTAGTTGTTTCTTATGAAAAGAAATAGAGAGAGTACAACTGAGTATGTTTGTGTGTGTGTGTGTGTGTTGTTCATGCAGAAGATATAGAAGAAAGGACCATATAGCTGACATACGCATCAGAATCAGAAGCAGAAGATGGGTACGTGCTTGTGAGTTGTTGGTTGGAAAGCGCCTCAAGTTCACTCAAGGGCTCCAATACTGCACAATATTGGAAGCCTTTGAGAAACTTGCATGCAGAGCTTTAATATGTTTGTCTTATTGGATTAATTGTGAGAAAATCAGAAGCTGAAGAAGTGAGCTTTATATAGAGATTATAATGAGTCACAATTGTCACAAACAGAATTAAGGAATCCCATGTTGCGAATGTTGTCTCGTTCTAGATTCTTCCCTTTTCCAATTGTAGAAAAGGAAGCTTATCAATTCCGAATCTAATTATTTATCAGTGGTTGACATCTATATATGAATTTGTTTATCTGGGAATATGATATAGAGTCGTGATCTTATGCATGTCAATCATTATTCTATCATCTTTATTATTAATATTGTCCTTCTCTTTCAAAAATTTATCTACGGTCAATTATTTTAATTTAGTTTATTCTCTTTTAATTTGCTTCCTTTCGTTCCATTTCTATTCTTTTTAATAATCAAAGGAGCATTCTGTTTCCAATTTCTGTTCATGGAGTTCTACCTAGCTTCGTTTTATTTTTTTGCACTTGATATGTTAAATTTTGAAGTTTATTAAAACATGCTGAGTGATTATATTTTCCAAATTGTTTTTGTCTTAAAAATACTATGTTCTTTCTTTCGACATGTAATACTATGATTCTTTCTTTTAAAACAAAAATGCACATTTACTCATATAACTTTATACAATGTTTTGATTTAACCCTTAATTTTATAAAATACATTTTTGGTTTTCTAATCATAATACCATTAGTTTCAAATGATAATTTTTTAAGCAACTGTTATTGTTTTGAAAATTAAACTTAATAGGTGAGTCTTTGGAAAAAATTTTAACACTTAAAATGTCAATTTCAACATTTTTGTTAACAGTAATGTTATCGTTAAAAAGACTTTGTAAAATTAAAGGATCAAAATAAAACCCAACTTGTGTAAAGTTAAAGACTAAAATTATAATTTTTCCTTCTTTTAATCAATAAATCTAAAGAGAAATCTTTGATTTCACATTTCCTGCCTTGTAAAAGTACAGTTCAAAATTTGCTTGGGAAATATTTCATAATGGAGGTTATAATTGAGGAACTTTAATTGATATGCAAATAGTAATGACATATATGGAAATTAATTCCACATGTCATTAAGAGGAGAAAAGGAGGGGATATAAAGAAGCATGTCATGAGAAGAAATTGAAGGAAGCAAGTTGTCCAAACACAAAGCTTTCCAATTCAAGAATAACTCATGGGTGGCATCCACTAATATTGAAGGCATAAACGTGGCGATCAAACAAATATACATAGAAGGATTTGCATAAACATTTCATGGAGAACAAGTGATCAAATTAAAGCAAATCAGATAATAATGACACCGTGCACTGAATAAGAGAGCATCTATTGGTTTGACTGGGGCAAGTATCAACCAAGAAAATAAAGGAGAAGAAAATGAGCGAAAAAATAATGAAATTTTGTGATGTAAAGATCAATATTTTTGGGAAAAACTCTATACTATCCATTCCTTAATATGAGAGCTAGTTTAACATTCAATTTGTTTTTAAATATAAAACTTCGATCTACTTTATCTCTCATATTTATCCATTTTTTAAATTAGTCTTTGTAGTAGTTACGCATGTTAAATGTTTCATTAAATGATAATTTTAGTTAGTACACATGATTGGTAAAAGTATTTTGGGGAAGACATCATCAATTTATGACAAATAATTAATTTAACTAATTTTTATAATCTACTTAGATTAGTTTACTAGTTCTTATATTAAAGACAGGAGGTGGTATTTTTTTAAAGTTGAGTGAGCTTGACTTAATTAAGACCCTCTGTGTAATTGCCTTCATGTTAATTAGTTTGAAGTATACAAAACCCTAGGGCATGTGACATGATTATATAAGGGTAAAAGTGTAATTTTAGTCCTCTAATGATGTGCGAATTAGTTATATATGACTTATAATTAATGAGAAAAAGTTTGCAATGTACTCCTCCCTCCATTAATTAATACCAGACCTAATTGAAGAGTTGATCGTAGTTATAAATTTAAGGCCTATTTAGTGCATTTATTATATTTTTCTTAAATTATTCTATTGTACAATGATAACCAAGTAGGAGAGAGGGAGAATTAAGGAGGATGATTGGGGTGTTTTAAGAAAAAACGTCATATTTATTATAACTAACAAATATGTATTACATTAAGAACCAGGAGTATAATTTTTTCACCGCCAATTATATAAGGCTCAAATTCCTCACTTACGACATTTAGTTATGGTTAATTGTAAGAGGTTGTATGCTCAACCTTCATGGTTGTGATGGGTATGTGAGTTACTTCATTGGGTGAAAGATGTAAAAGAGGGAAAAAAATACTGAGGTCCCAAGGAGGAAGAAATGTAATCCTAGAAAGCTTCATAACAATATAACAACATGCAATGACAATTTTTAGTGCATGAAATGACAATAGGTTTATGACGCTCATTTATCATTAGGATTTCTGTTTACCACATTTCTTCCTTCGGACTTGTAGTAATAATTCTCCCAAAAAAATTCCTCTCTTCCCAAATCTTTGTGATATTTATAACTATTGCTGAAATTTTAAGTCAGGGAGGTTAATTGGCGATCTTTCAAGTTTTATGAAAAAGATAGAGAGGAAGTATGGCAAATGATAGGGAAGGGTCCCTTATGTGATTGTTTATAATTAACTTTATTTTTGTTGACGAGATCCATTAGGTGATTAGGGTTAAAACCTATTCTGTATTCTATCTAGATTTGTGCTGATTACAAAATTTTACAACTGACCTGCGGCTTTGTATTTAATAGTAACTTACATGTTGTTTGTTTATTCTATATTCACATCAGCTCTATAATTAACATATAAGGACTGATAAAAGTTCAGCATCAATAGTATGGTGGAAACTCTCTTTGACAGTAGCGATGACAACTTGGAGGATGGTGATCTGACGAGACGCCAACCAAAGAAGTTCAAGAGAATCAATAAAGAAAATCAATCTGGATCTAATGAGGATCAGAACAAGGAGAAATCTGGCTCCTTCAAAGACCATTTGATGGGTATGGAGCAAGGCGTGAGCTCTAGTAACAAACAGGGAAGTCGGGTGTTTGATGATGATTGGAACGACTATCTTGACAGTCTAAAAGCCTACTTTTGGGATGGTTTAGTGTCACTCCTCCTTTATTACCAATTGACAATTGGAACCATTATAATTCATTTCCCATAGCTCAAGAATGAAAATTTTCAAGTTTAAAATTTTTCATTTCCGTACTGTCGGTACACTATTCACAGCAATTTAGGTCAATTTTGAAAATTCATAACTAATTCTAGAAAAATAAAAATGAGGTGGTTCTAATTTTTTCTTGAAGCTTGCTAAGAGTTCTTTAGAGAAAAAATGTTCGTTGGACTCAATTCTATTCAGAACGACACCAGAAAATTCGATAAAGTGCACTGTTCATATGGTCAATTTTCGAATTTATAGTATTTTAGCCCAACTTTGAGAGGGCATAACTCTTAGCACACAAATCCAAATTTAATGATCTACCACTTTATTTAAGGTAAAAATGATTTCTTCATGTCTGTAAAATTTCAGATCCAAATTCATCTATTTGCGTATTATTTTATGTATCACAAGATTGCCCCTGTTTTCGGCATTTTATCCCCTAACCTTATTTTTCTTGAATTTTGTTTCCTTCTTCCTTGCATTACTTCATTCTACCGTTCCAACACCCATAATTCCAGCATTAGGGCATATCATACAAATATGATTACATCATAATACCATCCGTAAGTCATTACAATATTGTCATAGAGTTCAACAAAACATTACAAAATATTTCACAAAGTTGTGAAAACTATAAAACTTCTCTATCCCAACACTATTTCTTCGCCTTGACCAATACATGAGCCATCTCCTATTTGGTATATGCATTGACATAGGAGAAATGAGATTTCATAGAAATCTCAGTAGCATTTGAACTATAATCCTCATGTAAATCAAACAATGCATAATGTGATATGTCATACAACCTCAAGACATTCTTAAGTCATATAAAATCATGTTATGCATTATACCACGAGAGGGAATCATCAAAATCTCACAATAATATATTATTATGCATTTGGCCAAATCATATCAAGTGTCATAAAATCAATAAATCTCCACAATATAAATCCATTAAATCAAAGCAATCAACATAACACATCAAACAAGCTAGATAAACAATCAAATTATAAGTTCAATACTACCTCTTAAACTTAAACCAATTCGGCCTCTTCAAGGAATTTGGATTCTCCTTGATTCTCCTCTACAAAAGCTATCAATTCAAGTATAATTGCAAGCCATATTAACAATTATACAACTTCAACACAATACCTTAACTTTAACCTACACACTTTCCTTCTTTTCTTTGATTCTTAACAAAATTCTTCCTCTTTTAGAATCAATAATCTCTTGGCTCATTCCTACACAATTTTTCATGAGAAATTCAAATATCCAATTGGATTTTTAAAAATCAAACCCCTCCCCCTTCAAATTGTCTTGGCCGAATAAGGGGTATATCTTTTCCAAAAATTTCATTTTTGATTCTAATGATTTTAAACACTTCCCAATAGTATACTCCTACACAAAAACATATTTTAAACTCATTAGAATTATCAAATCAAACTAAAACAATTTCCACCAGCATGAACAGTAGCTGGTTGAATTGCTCCTCTAAAATCTTAACTTGGTTTTCTTCCAAAAATCAATCTATACACCACTTATAAATGCTTATTCCACTTGATATTTAAGGTCTCTATCCTTCCCTAAACATCACATAATCATACCAAAATTTGGCAGCATATACACTTGATTTTTCAATTCAAAACCCTAACTAAATTAGTGTAAAACTTAGGAATAAGGAGGCTTAAGCATACCTTGATGTTTTCCTAATATAAACTAAATGATTCCTTGCTCAAAACCTCCACAAATTCAGTCTCCCTTGGTCTAAAATGAAAATGGTAGCACCTCCCCTCTTTTCTCCAATTTTTCCAACATTTTCTCGTATTTTAGGAGGGGCTATTTATAGGAAAACCAAGCTGCCTTCCCCTCTAATTTTTTTGAACATCCAAAATGGCTGAAATAAGGTGAGTTGGCAGCCATCCAATGCCACATAGCTTCAGATCTAACCATGTGTCTGAGCTCTAGATTATTCCAACATTTATCCCTTAATTTGCATTTTATTTTAATTAAATATGGAGCTATCTAGAAGCCACACAAAATTGGGCCCTTATTGGGCTCAATGTGGACCCCACAAATGGTCTAGGCTGGCCCAAAAAGACGGCCCACAATCCAAATTAAAATCATAAACCAATTTGAAACTTTATCAGTTACTATTCACTAGTAACATTCCACAATATTTTTAGACCTCCAAAAATTCATTTCTCTCCATGATAATTCACTTTTTAATATAAAAACATGATCTAGAAATTTTCAGAATTTTTTGCCACCTCTAGGTATTTATTTTGAATTTTCTCTAATTAGGCCTCCATTGGTGTCACTGCAGGAAAATAAATTCTCTAAAATTAATTCTTGAGATTTCAAGGCCTAAAAATAATTTTATAAATTCAATAACATATTTATATAATTTATCCATATTTTTTTCAAATTTATTGATGCCTCTAAATATTTTAAATAATTATTTTTCTCTAATTTTTCTATTATTTTCCCAAAAAGCCTCTGATTCCAGAAAATTCTGAAATCAGATATTTTCCACTATTTTCACCTCTAGGGCCTTAATTGAGGTTCAAAAACCTCCAATTCGTTTTTTCTACCATTTTTAAAAAAATTTCTGGAATTTTTCTCCAAATTTCTTATTTTGCCCTTCCTAAACTGATAATTACGAAATGCCAGCTCAAAGCTTATCGGGATTTCATATCAAAAGTTATTTCATCTTCTTGTCTAGTTCCTACATTGGCCCTCATCCCAATTTTTAACTTCCTATGTCCAGGTGAAATTTTTTGAGATGTGACATTTAACGCATGAACAGGTCGAAGAGGATGATGAGGATGTTTGACACTCCAGATCACAAAGGAGGAATATGAAAGATGGTGTGCACCGTGGCGCAAGTCTCATATCACAAAGCTCCTAGGAAAAACTATCCCTTTATGGTCGATGAAACTAAACCTTGCACACCTATGGAAAACAAAAAACCCTTATTCTGCACGAGACCTGAATAATGGCTTCTTTGTTGTTTCCTTTGAAGATGAGGATGACATGAATTCTATCTATCAAGATGGGCCTTGGATAATAGCAGACAGGTACTTAATCATGCAGTGTTGGCATCCTAATTTTGATTTGTGGAAGGCAGAGACTCAGAAGAAGGTTGCTGTCTGGGTGAGAATACCTTTGTTACCACCAGAGTTCTTCAATGTTGAAAGCCTCTAGTGGATTGGCAAACTTATTGGTCAAACTCTTAAAGTGGATATGATCACCTATACAAGCAAAAGAGGAAGGTTTGCTAGGATTTGTGTTGAACTTGATTTGCAAAAAAAAACTTAAAGCAACCATCAACATCTTTAGTAATAGACGAGTTATTGAATATGAAGGCCTCCACCTGATATGCTTCAATTGTGGAAGTTACGGTCACCACCATGATGTGTGCTTTGAAAACTACAGGAAGGGAGAAGACAACATAGCACACACAGACTCGGTACAAATGAGACATAGGCAGGATGCGGAGAAGGTTACTGTTGATTTGAATGCTGCACCCAAAGAGCCAGAGGCAAATCCCGATGAAAACTATCATAATGCCTCAAAAAGTGGAGTCCTGAAGTGTGCTTGTGATGAACTGAGCCCTGGACAAAGCTCCAGCCAGGAAGCACTGCTGCAGACAGAGAACCTCGGTGTGTGGAATTGGTACAATGGTCTAAAGGAAGGAAATCAGGAAAGAACGCCAAACCTGGGGATGGGAGAAATTAGCAGGAGAAAAATCTGTAGAGCAAGGCGCAATCAACTCAGTATCACGAGAATTGTGGAGATACAAAACTGGAAAGCCTGAATAGGAAAGAAATAATTACAGGTGATTTAAATATCAATGCTCAACCTCATCCTGTAGGGAAGGAAACTCAGAATAAATTAAAGTGGCATTGCCATAAAAAAGGCTTTTAACGACCATTATTAAGGGTTTTTCACGGCGGTTTTGGAGACGAAATGGATACAGTCGACGTTGAAAAGTAAATAAAATACGGCGGTTGAAAACAACAGTGGAAAATTGACTTTCCACAGCGGTTATTAATAAAACCGTCGTGGAAAGTTCAACTTTCCAGGGCGGTTTTTTACATAACCGCCATGGAAAGTTAATTTTCCATGGCGGTTTAGTTAATAACTGTCTTGGTAAAATTTTTTAATAGTTGTTATTCAAATAACCGCCATTAAAAACCTTTTTTTTTTATAATACTACGTGAATTTCTTTTTACTTCCCTGTAGTTTATAGTTTCAAATAAATCTAGGTAGGGTAGAATATGCAGAACAATTTTAAGATGACCATATGAACAAATAATCAACTAGCTGATTAATATATACTGCAGCAAGCATTGAAATTTCTTTTAACATAGGCACAAAGCTTAAAGTAGAGAGGCAATGTACAAGGGAATCTATATCTTCAAAGAATAGCAACAAGTGAATTATGTCTACACAATAGAACTAAGGAACATGTATAGCGGGAAAACTAAGAGGAAAAAAAAATCTAACAATGAATTTTTTGAGGAATGATCTAACTATTTCAAATTTTCAAAATTGTGTAGCAATATTATTGACAAAGTGTCTCTCATCAAGTTGATTTTATCCATGTGATATGGTGCAACATTTTGAAATACCTGTAAATAAAAAATAACATAGTCAACTTAATCAAAAATGTGAAAAGAATTGAAGAATTACATGTAATGTAACTTATCTTTATCTCGTCTAATTTCTTAGTCACCCCTGTCTCAATGATGTCATTCATATAGTGAATGACATAATATCCACATTTAACACTCTCTTGTTGACAACGTTACTAACAAAATGAAATATAAAATTGAATATTAGACTTTAATTATAAGCATTAACTTTAATTATTGAAAAAGATTTAAAGATATATATTTAGCTCAAAATAACATACTTTTGGGAGAATCCATGTTGGTGATTGTCTATTTTGCTTTTTCGCCATAACATTGAAACTATGAAAAGCCCTATCAACAATATAAAAAAAAAAGACATTAGAGCATGTTTTTATAAACTTCATACATAATAAATATATAAACATAAACTAACGTGTTGATAGCATCTCTGGTTTCTTTGGATGGACTTCCACAGAGAGATTCGAACCGGTAGACTTTGTTATCAAAAGGGGTACAAACAATTAGAGTCTAATGATAATTGCAAAATATGAACCATATTAATTATAATCCTATACATATAACTTGTGTATCTCAAATACAATAATATACTTATACTTCCACGTAAGGTGCAAAATATTTTTGCTTTCTCATCTGAGTCATTGTGGTCATCATATAGATCGACCTCGCTTCCATAGTATTGACTATTTTCTGTACCCTTTGAGGACACATAAAACCATATGTTCATTCAAATCCTCCGTGTCGACAAATTTGAGTAAAGTGCCTGTTGTTCAAATAAGAAATACTAGGACATGTGTAAGCATAACATGAAATAAGAAAAATGATATTATAACTTACAAAATAGCCAGCTGCATGTAGAAGTTATCAAGGAATGCTTGAACCGTTTTTGTGAAGCTTCATGTCAAAAAGTCAATGAAGGAAAGACTAAGATCTTCTTCTCCCGAAATATTAATCACAACAGAGCTACTTAACTTAGTGAGGAACTCGATTTTAATTTTCTTAGACTGCTAATCTTGGCAAGTACTTGGGAGTCCTGTTGCAACATGACAAAGTTACTAATCAAACCTACCACTATATAATTGATAAAGTCAAAGAGTCGCCTGAGTAACTGGAAGGTTAATAGCCTTTCTTTTGCAGGACACAGCATGCTTGTGAAGTATGTTATAAGCGCCATGCCAACCTATGTCATGCAGACTGCCTACTTACCTGATAGTACATGCAACCTTATCGAAAAGCAAGCCCACAACTTCCTCTGGGGATCCTCGGATGATAGAAGAAGGATGCATCTTATCTCTTAGGGGAAAGTGTGCACAGTGAAACAATTTGGGGGCCTAGCAATGAGGCATATCAAGCAGCAAAATCGAGCATTTATGATGAAGCTTGGATGGGGTCTTGTGACCAGACGGAACTCTCTGTGGGTAAAAGTTATTCAGCATAAATATGGTTGTGGTACTGACCTCTTGCCTCATATCAACATGAAAAAACCAGGCTCTAATACGTGGAGGGGTATTAAAAATAACTGGAAACATGTCATTGATGGCATGCATCACGCCAAGGATCCCTACGGTCATAATACTACTCGATGGAAGTAGGAGAAGGGTGGGACCTTTACTATTAGGTTGGCATACATCGCACTCAATCCGCTGAAGGAAGCCCGTGATTATAATTGGAACAGTGTTTGGAAGCTGAAAATCCCCTAATGTTGTAAGGCTTTTGCTTGGGTAATGCTACATGAGCGAGTTATCACAAATCAACAAAAATTCAGCAGAGGCCTTCACCATAATGGGCTCTGTGACTAGTGTAACCAACATCAAGAGAATGAAGAACATTTATTCCAAGATTGTTTAGAAGTTCACAAATTCTGGGAGCGAATTATTACTCCAAAGTTCCATCGGCGCTTCTTCACTGGTGACTTTAAATACTGGTTAAAGTTTAATATGAGGAACAAAGTCGAACACGTGGACTTGGACTGGAAAGACCTATTCTTCATCACTTTTTGGCTCCTGTGGAGAGCGAGGAATGGCTTTATGCACTCAAATATCAACAAGAGCCTAGCCACGATCTTCAGGAAAGCTGTAGTCAGTAACTATATGAGGTCCTCAACCTCAAAGCTGCAAGGAGTCAAGATAAACACGAGCACACAGCAGGTCACAATACCTGTTGCGAGTCCCAGTGCTAGCACCCTGGTGGTCGAAGTTGATAGTGCTTTTTTGCCCATAGATGATAAGATTGCTTACAGGGGAGTTGTTAAGCAGGCTGATGGCTAGGTCCTTGAAGGTTTTCTGCTTAAGCTAGACCATGGGAACTATCTTACAGCTCAGTTATAGGGCTGCTTGTTAGGCTTAAAACAAGCCTGGGACCTTGGAAGACGAGATGTGAGATTCTCTGATGTGATTCTTTGGAAGCCATCAGGAAACTTCTAGGAGACGACAACTGCATGCATGAAGATTGGGCAACTATTTGCGAGATCAAGGACATCCTAGTTTGGAGCTGGAAAGTGGAGCTACACATTGTCAGCAGAGATAAGAACCATGTGGCCGATTTCCTGGCAAAACACGCGTTGAACGAAGCTCTAGGGCTTCAAATCCTTAGTCATGAAACAGTAACTGCGCTTGTGGCACCTTCCCTTGTAGTTTAGCCTCGCTTTTTCTTCCGGTGTATAAAAAAAAAAAAGCATATAAGGACTGATGCTTATAATTGAAGAAACTGTAAGGACTCAATACTATATGGAGGAAAATAATTTTGACTCTTCATCAAGGGGTGAGAATTTTCCCAATTGCAGCTATCCAAGAATTTAAGCATAACAGTTCTTTTCCTAGATCAAATTTGCTTTTAAGCATTGCTTCTGCGCTAGATCAACTAATAAATTATATCAACCTACTAAGGATCATTTGATCCTTAGTCCTAATGACTGGGATGTCATTTCCTACAAATACAAGGGAAAGAGAATTTATTATTTTAGGGAGTAATTAGTTATCTTGGTCAATGCATTAAAAAATTTCTTTGGAGAAACACGACTCCTAGTAGTACTGAGTTTCATTCAAAATGTCTTTGAGTTGCACTTTATTGGATCATCAACTTTGATATCATGACCCCTCACTCGAAGCCTCCTCTTCAAATCCATTGTGTTGGAAAGTGTTTCGTGCTCTTTCTAGCATCCCCTTCCAATGCCTTATCCATTAGTTGGTAGGAAATTGTCTTTCTTATTTATAATTTATCTTCTTATTATGTTGATGTAATTTGTAAAAGTAGTTTCCTTTCATTTACGGTAGCTAATATAGGTTATTTGACCTCTTCATCTAAATATATCATTTTGTCGTAATTCCAAAAAAATAAAAATAAATTTTTTTTTAAAAATATTATATTGATGACCTGATTAAAAATAAAATAAATTATAATGACTGACAAATTATTATTTTATTTAAAAAAAGATGCAACTCAGGGCATTCCAGATTAGAAGATCATATATAGCATACATAATTAAGAGCAGAAGCAAATTCTGCGTATGATCTCTAATCATTAATCCTTTTTTCCCCAAAGATAAAGACGAATCAGAATTGATAATGGAGAACCACATCTGGAAAATAAGGTATACATATAATTGATACTTTATTTTTATTGGAATGTTGATTATTGATTTTCAACATCAGAAAAAAAATGGAAGCAATCCACGAACATCTAAATCGATGGCTGAATTAATGTTTTTGATGTATTAATCAAGATGCGTAATAACATTATTATTTATTACTCAATAGGTTTTTTTTTTTAATTTTGGCCAAGAATTAGAGTTGTTTCTATGTTTAGTTATACTACCCTGGTCCTTAACATAAAATATAAGAGCTAGTTGACTAATTTGAACGGATTAAAAAAATTAGTTAAGTTAGTTATTTGTAATAAATATGTGTTGTCTTTCCTAAAATACATTGCTAATCAATTGTAGTTGCTAGAACTGTCATTATTACAAGGACTACTTTAGAAAAAATAGATAAATATGAGAAATAAAGTGGATTGGTGTCTTGTATTTAGGATCAAAATAAAAATCAAGCAACCTCTTATAATAAGAATTAGAGGTAGTATATTGCATTAATATTAACTATTATTAGTCCTTACAGTTTAATTGAATTTTGATTTTAGTCTTTATAATTTCAAATTGTGGTTTTTGATTCTTATACTTTTATAAAGACTTAGGAGGTGTTTACATAAAACCAAACCATTGTTTGGAAAATAACTTCTAGGAAAAAAATTATTTTTGAGAATAAATTTTGAAAGAATAAATTTTGTAAAAAAATGATTTTAATAAAATGAGAGTATTTGGATAGTTGTTATCAGAAACACTTTTTTTCACATACAAATTACTAAAAAAGACATATATAAGTTAATGTGATAATTATGTAAAAGATATATTTTAATTTGAAGTAATAAATTTGTTAATAGTATTATTTTTACCAACATAATAAATAATATATAAAAATATATAATTAATTAATAATTAATATGTGCATATATCTATAAAATATAAGATTAAATTTTTTTAAAGAAAATGATTTTTTTTCAACAGAAAAATGTTCTTTTACCTTAAAGATTTTAAGCATGATATCCCATAATATTTTTTCTTACCAAATTAAATAAACATACATAAAAAAATTTATTAATTATATAACTAATTAATAATTGAAAGTGTATATAAAGTATGAGATTAAATAATCAAGTGTCATAATTATTGTGAGGTTGTAACCATATACAAGTCTTTTTAGACAACATATTACAGTATAGAAAAAATAAAATAAAAAGGCAATGAGAAAGTGGAAGAAAATGAGAAAGAAAAGTAGAATGACGAAAGAGAAAAGGTGAAGTTTTTTACTTTTGCTGAAAGATATTTTTGGATACTCACCGTTGGCTTTACTCTGACACTATAATAATTATGCACCACCTACACATTCAACCATTCAGAAGCGAAATTTTTTTGGTTAAAGTGAAACGATGGTTTTCTGGCTAAACCACAGTTTCAAAAATATGTGGGGTGTTTAGATTTTTTTCAGATCAAACGGTTTGAGTTCTAAAAATGCATTTTGTAAAGTTGCCAAACACCCCCAAGGTCAAGTATAGAAATCAAAACCACAACTTATCAAAAATATAGAGATTAGACGAGCTTTGGTTCAGCTATGTATTTTAAATGAATTTTGGTTTTGATTCCTATACTTAATAGTAGTAACTTAATCCTAGTCTTTGTGAAACTATAGGATTTAAAATTATATGAACCAAAAGTCACGATTTAAAACTACATGATCGAAACCAAAATGTGATTAAGCTGTGAGGATCAACAATAATATTAGCCCTTATATATGTTTATAAATTGTTGGGAAATTACAAACAAAGACCCCCAATATGTGAAATTAAGATTTAAGACCCTCAATTTGAATAATAACAAATAAAAACCCGATCTCATATTGCAAATATAAACTCTTGGTGAAATGTCTTAAATGCCTTTTAGTCAAGTTGTGATTTGGTCTATTGAAGTTGTTATTTGTTAAAGTAAACTTGTCATTTTTCATAGTTAACTTGTCATTTGGATGAGAGGCATTTCAGACATTTCATTAAGATTTCTTATTTGCAATATGAGACTGGATCTTTGTTTGCTATTTTTCAAATTCAGAATCTGAAATTATAATTTCACATATTAGGAGGTTTTTATTTGCTATTTTTCCTAAATTGTTTCTGCATAAAAAAATTCAATCTTGAAATGAAACAAGCCAATTAAATAAAAATCCTCCAACTTTAAAAATAATTCCAAAGTTGATTTATAATTTCCTGCCACGCATTTGTTTTTGAAAAAAAGGAAAGGACAGATTCTTATCCGTTTTCACACTTAAAACCATTTACGTATGCTATATATTCTCATATAAACTATGAAGTTTAATGTGCTATCAGTATTATATATATTGATCAGTAAAAGAAGTAAATATGATAAAGGAAGCTAGCGTACTCGTACAAATTGTGAAAGTATGAACTCACCCATTTAAACTATAAAAATATTTTTTTAAAAAACATGGCATTTTCATAAATAATATAGGTGACTACTTGACTTTATTTTCTACACTAGTTACAGAAAAATTGTATTCATTATTGAGCCACATGGCAGAAGATAAATGAATATGGAAAAATGAGGCAACTAATAGGGAGGCTTTGCCAGAGATGGGACGAGATTCCTTCCTCCCATCAAAACCTCTGTATAAAACCCACAAGCTAGCCTTTGTTTCTCATCATATAAGGCAATCTGTTGAGAGATAACATTAATGAATACGTGTAGTGGATTAATTAATAGGCTTCCAAGTTCCCTCAAAGGCTTCCAATATTTTTATATTGGAAGTCTTTGATGGAACTTGTGGAGCTTACAAATAGTATTTTCCTCTTGTTTATTTTTTTTTGGGGTCACAATTCACGCAGTCATCATGCCATTTTCAGAAGTTAGCTTTTGTTACTTACTCATCTCTTATATATGATTTAAGAAAAAAAGGATACTCTTTTTTATATAAATGAAAGGCATTTTGGTTACTGAGCATTAAAACATAATTTCAATTTGGAAAAATCACCAAAATAACCTTAAAAATAAAAAAAATTATAAATAGTGACCATTACAACATTAGTTTTAGTTTTGACAATAATTTTTGTGAACGGTCTCTACATATAATTTTTTAATTTTTAATGTATTTTTTGCAATTTGTCCTTTCAATTTTGCAATTAATTATTTTGGAATGGCTTGTATAAACTAGAATGGCTTATATTTTGGAATAGCGACCCCTTTCAAAATACTTCTATGGTCTTATTTAATTATAAATCATTTCAATATGTTTTACAGGAATAAAAAAATTCTAAATTTTATTAAAGGGAAAATTGGAAATAAATCCCTCATTACAGATTTAATTAGCAAATGGTCCCTAAGATGATTGATTGCAAAAAGAAAAATTAGTTGTACACAAAGGAAGATAAGTTGCACAAAGGGAAGATAATTTGTACAAAACATTATTTGCATATAAGGGATTAGTTTGCACATATGGAAGACGACTTGCGCATAAGAGAATTTTATTTGTACAAAGGGAAATTAAGTTGCAAATCCCACAAAAGAAGATTATTACACACAAGGAAAGATAAATTGTACATAAAGAAAGTTAAATTGCCCACAATAAAACTTAAGTTGCACACAGTCCTTGGTCCCATTTGCTAATTAAATTTTCAATAAGGGATTTATCCTCAATTTTCCATTCATTAAATCTGTCTTAAATTTTAATAAAATTTTAATTTTGTCCCTTTTTAATGTATACATTTTCTTAAAAAATAATTCAATGGCAATTGAAACATTTGTGAAGGGTCTTAACTCAAGCTAACGCAGCCCTCAAAGATATAAGAATGTATATTTTCAACAATGATGCTCTTTCAATCACAAAATATATTCTTCTCCTCCTTTACTTTCTTGGTTAATACTTGCTCCAATCACACCAATAGTGACATGTGTGTTATTATTTGATTTGCTTTAACTTAATTTGATCACTTCAAATGTTGATGCGAATCTTTCGATTTATTTGCTCCATCGCCAAAACATGTGCCTTCAATATTAGTGGATATCACCCATAAGTGATTCTTGCATTTGAAGGCTTTAATTTAATTTTGGCATAATAAATTAATTGAGATGTGGAATTGATTAAGTCAAAAGTATATGTTTGGTCTTCTAAATTTACCTTGAATTTCAGTTTAGTCTATTATATCTATGAAGTCTATTTTTTTCCCCTTAACATTAGCACTGTTAGTTTCATTTAACGAAAAATGTTGACACAACAAATATACATAGCAAATCGAAAGATTAGAAATTGAAAAGAGATTGGTTATTAGAAAGGATAGAAATGGAATGAAATGAAGCGAAAGAGAAAAAGATGAACTGAAATAATTGACCATAGATAAATTTTTGTAAGAGAAAGACAATATAATAATAAAGATGATAGAAAAGAATAATGATTGACACGCATAAGATAATGAATCTATATCACATTCCCAGATAAATAAATGCATATATATAGGATGTTAACTACTGATAGATAATTAGATTCTGAATTGATAAGCTTCCTTTTCTACAATTGAAAAAGGGAAGAATCAAGCATCAAGAATCAAGGAGACAACATTAGCAACATGGGATTCCTTAGTTCTGTTTGTGATAACAGTGACTCAGAAAATAGTTCTGTTTGTGAAAACAGTGACTCACAAAATCTCCATATAAAGCCCACTCCTTCAGCTTTTAATTTTCTCACAATTAATCCAAGACAAGGCATTAAAGTTCTGCACGCAAGTTCTTCAAAGGCTTCCAATATTGTGCAATAACGATATTGGAGCCCTTGAGTGAACTTGAGGAGCTTTCCTTTCCAGCCACCAAGCTTCTGATTAATATTTTCTGATATTAACTAAAGCTCTTATGCAAGTTCTGAAATTTAGGTTTCCAATATTGAACAATAATATAAATTTCTATTGTTCAGTATTGGGCCCTTTGGATGAACTTGAGGAGCTTTCCAAGTATGAACAACAGAGCTTGCTTCTTCTGCTTCTAATTTGTTAGTTAATATCATATTATAACCTATCCTGCTAATCTGGAATGCCATAAATAGTCAGCTGCTTGAAGCTCCTTTCTCTTCTGGTTTGAAAACCAGTATAGTTTAAATACATATCTCTTTGGTTGAGAATATCAGAGGAGACAGATCAAGTTGGGAGACCTTTGAAACCTTAGAGATAGCTCTTATATATATATATATATATGTATGTATGTATGTATGTATATGTATGTTCGCCGATTAGCTAAACCGCAAGCGGACGGGTCGCAAGTAATATAAAAAGTATCATTCCCTCAGAGACTAAGGCTAGATGAGTTAAAAATCATAATTGTGTTCTTGATTAGGTTAAGTGAGACAAATGTTGTAAAAGAGTTTGTGAAATGAAATTAGGAAAACAATGATTTAAGGCAGTATAAAATCAACTTGACTTTGAAACAATTAAGAGACTAGGGTTATTCTTCACTAAAATACTTCATAAAACTGGATTAATCACTTTTCAAGCAGTATTTAACAATAAGTTCAGTTAGCCAGGGTTCGCAGAATAGATTAAGCTTTCTCAAGTCAAAACCAAATATTTGCAATCACAATAAAACATAGCAATCTCTTGCATTTGTTTGAAAAGGTTGCACTTTGAAAACCAAAACTCATTTAGTCTATGCTAGGTTAACAGATACATCTCTGTTCTATCAACAAACCGTCTATTTACTCAGTTAAATTTCTGGACTAGCACATTTTTACCAAAGTTCACTGATTAACTTAACTTTCTCAAGTTGAAACTAATCAAACAATCAATCCAAATGATGGCCAGACATAAAGAAGCATTAAGCTCAAGGTAAAAAACAACTGAACATTATCATTAATACTCAAAGATAGTAAAACCAAGTTTCAATCCATACAATAGATCAAAATAACCCTAGAAAAACTGATTTAGCTATACATATTTAGTAAAAAGCTACAACTATAAGAATAGCCAGTAGTCATTACAGAACCAAGAAGGGAAGAAGAAGGAAACCCAAAAAAATTGAGTAAGAAGCTTCGAATCTCTTCTAGCTTCGAGCCTAAAGATTCCAAACCTCCAAAGCTCTAAACCCTAGTAGAGCAAGCCTCCAAATCACCTCAAAGTCGAAGTGTGTCCATAAAAACTAAGTCTCCCCCTCTATATGCCCCAATTTTTAAGTTACATCATAAAACGCATAGCTGCGAGGGGTCAAGCACTGCAGCAGATGTGGTCATCTGCCGCGACGGATTATACAGAATGACTTTGTGCAAGCGGCTTTGGCACCGCGGCGCATGTGATCATAGGCCGCGGTGGATTACACCGAACATGGACTCCTTCAGGACGACTTAGGTGCTGCAACGGATATGGTCAGGAGCCACGGCGCCTCACACAGAAGTGCACTCCTTCCTCTCTGTTAGAGCCGCCGTGGCATTTGTTTACATGCACCGCAGCGGTTGGTCTCTTTTCAGCTCTCCACTTCTGGTCTCTATTCCTTACTCACTTCAAGCTTTTTCCTGCAAAATTGACTTCCAAACCAAATAAAAGAGTGCTAAAACAAGTTGAATAAGTAGAAATTTTGAGAGGTTATCAATGTATATGTATATGTATGTATATAAACCTCTTCTGTGGACTATATATATATATATATATTTTAAAGTTAAGGCATGACCTTATTACAATTCAGGTTGATTATGAGCTGGATATACTCGCTCTGCTCGTTTTTATCAAAGACAAATAACTAATTCTTAAAGAAAAAAATTTAGTTAAAATTAATTGGATTAATAGAGATGGTAAAAATACGAATCTTTTACAAATACCTTTATTTAGTCATTAACAATGAAGTAAAGGAAAGTAATTGCAATATATTAATAGGGGTAATTTAATAGAAAGTTATTAATATAATTGTCCTTAAAGTCTGTAGAATGTTTAAGATATTGGAACATAAGACTTTTAGAAAAATGCCTTATATTTGAAACGGATGTACAAGTCCCATAATATGGAATAATAAATTAAAGCAATAAATCAAAGGTTGATTTGAATCTGTTAAAGATCAAATCCCTCAGTATTGAACATATTTATGCATATAACAAAAGGATATGTTGTGTAATACTCACAACTCACAAGCTGAATAATTTCATATTTTTTTTCCATCCCATCTAGAAAAAACCATTTGGCCAATAAAAATTGGTCCAGTTGACAAGGAGCTATGACCCAACTTGCTCAAACTTTTAGTTAATAAAACAAGACCATTTGATGAATAAATCAAAACAGAAAGAAGAGAACGGAAGAAACTTTGCAGTTTAATTATAAAATACTCCAAACAAATATTAGTTGTGTGATAATGTGATTGTGTATGAATCATATTAACTTGGTTGGCGTTGAGTGATTCTCTGGAATGCTTGCCTACCCTCCTTAATTACTTTCTAGCGATCGATTACATCTTAATAAAAGAGCAGGATCTCACAAGCATATAAGAAAACAGGTTTATAGTATTTTAAGAAAGAAAATTGTATTATTAAATACAATAATATTTCGCCACAAAACTTTTGCTATATTTGAACATTGCAACTGAAGTTTCTTGAATTTTTGGCGAATTTATTTCAAAATCCGTTGTACGGAGGGGGGTGGAAAGAGCATACGATGTCCTTATTTGCAACAAATGACTCCGTCTCAAA
Organism: Neltuma alba; assembly: GCF_004799145.2. Classification (NCBI taxonomy): domain Eukaryota; kingdom Viridiplantae; phylum Streptophyta; class Magnoliopsida; order Fabales; family Fabaceae; genus Neltuma; species Neltuma alba. Next base: position 85,832 of record NW_021632893.1, read on the forward strand.
AATCAATTTATGACCCTTTTTTAAAAGGTCGCAGATTCCATTTTTCAGTTGCGTTTAAAGTTCAATACTCCAATTAATCGATACTTCGTTTTGGTTTTAAATTAAAAAAAAATCAAGATGTCAGACACAAGAAATTAAAGAGAAGAACTCCAAGATCAAAAGAGATTAAAAGAATCAAGATATCATAACTCTTGAATCTGCTAGTTGATTTGTTTGTTTTAGTTCTAAATATAAGTTGTCAATCTATTTAGTTTCTCAAATTTATAGTACTCCCCCATTTCTCTTTATAAGAAACAATTAACTAAATCATGCTGACAAAAAAATTGATCAAAATTGATTAGAGATAATAAATATGTAAAAACTATAACTTTTTCCCCTCAAAAAATTCTTATTGGAGAAATGGATATAAGGGAGACAATAATTATTAAAATAAAGATAATGATGGAAGAGAGAGTGTGTATGGTAAAGAGAATGTTTTGGAGGTCATGTGATAGTAGATGTATTAATATCAAAATGAGTAATTAACAAACAAAATTTGAGACATCCTCTAAATGTCTCATAGCTGATAAAAATGAATAAGCCATAAATGGTTGTTGTTTCTTTTAAAAAGGACTTTTTTCTTAATACTCTTCCTACTAGTTATCATAAAAAAAACTAATTTCCAATGCAAGTGATTAAAAAACATACTTTAAGAAAATCAACACGTATTTTTTATAAATACCTAAATTAACTAATTTTTTTAATTTCTTTAAATTAGTTATCTTGTTCCCGCAATATTTAAAGGGAAGTATCCACACACACGTTGAATTGTGGTAATTAATCAACTTGAACATATTCCTCCCCTGATATGGCTTTCTTTTTAGACACTCAACTAGCTAGTCAACAGTTAAATAAATGCATATACGGGATGTCAACTACTGATATAAATAATTAGATTCTGAATTGACAAGCTTCCTTTTCTACAGTTTGAATAGTACATGTAGATATAGAGAAGGGAATCTGGAATGGGACAACATTAATTGCCGGGATTCCTTCATTCTGTTTGTGACAGTGACTCATAATAATCAATCTCTATATAAAGCCGACTTTCGGCTTGATCTTCTCACAAGTTGCAGTGAGAAAACAATATAGTTATTCCAAGACAAACATTAAAGCTCTGCATACAAGTTCATCAAAGGCTTCCAATATTGTGAAATATTGAAGCCTTTGAGAGAACTTGAGGAGCTTTCCAACCAACAACTCACAAACACATACCTCTGCTTCTGATTCTGATGCGTGCGTACGTGAGCTGTATGATCTTTCCTTCCATATATTCTGTTAATCATGAACAACACTTACATTTACACACACACTCAGTTGTAGTTTACTACATACATAAAACTATATATTTTAATTTCATTGGTTCAGAATACGCGCGTGTGTGTGTGGGCGCACGCACGTCTATCAGGTGATTGCTAGTGTTATTTTGAGAATCAGATTATGAGTTAGATTTCTTGAGGTAAGTTAACTTCAAGATGGTTGTGTTTGAAACCTCATATATATATATATATATATATATATTTTTGTCTTATAATGTTGGGGACAAAAGAGAAAGAGAAGGGAAAAAACGGCGCAAAGTGAAGATCAGTTGCTTTGATTTTCCGCCCTTTTATGAATACAATTTTGTTTATGGTTTTGGGATGAACTGTTTCACATTTTACGGTTTCTTTTGTTGCTTAAGAATCGATTGCTACGCAAATTTGATTTTTGGATAATTGGGAAGATGCTGCAGAGCAAATGATACATAGATGAGCCATGCCAGAATATTGTGCGTAGGAGATGATTTGCTGAAGACAAATTGCTCCAATTCCACATTGTTAAATATATTTTTTATATTTTTATATTTGAATTTATGATGCCAATTAGACGTAAAGTATCTAGGTGGCGTCTCTAACTGATGCCAAGTAGGCATTCTTCGGCCAACTACTAGACAAATTTAGTATTTATTGACTTTCGAGTTGCATTGCACTATTTTTTTGAGTTTAAGAGAGACATTGCGAAACGCAATAGTTTAGGATACTCAATGAGTTTAAGAGAGACATAAAGTCAATGGTTAATTGTTTTAGTGGCAATACCACCCATCATATTTAGTACGGTCTCGAATCAAAGTCTAACGTTGACATACTTGTGCGTGCTCAGGATTTAATTGTATTATATATGTAAAACAAGAAATGATAAAGGCTAAAGCACACTTCAAACCTTAACATAACAATGTATTTACTATAAAAGGTGTGATAATTTAAGTCATCATTGCAAAAGAGTGAAAAAGCTGCGATGTCCATTATGAAAATTATCCTTGTATATGTGTGTGTCTATATATACATACATACATATATATATATATAAAGTTTATGACATTGTAATCCTTATGAAGAATGATAAGTGTTTTTATAAATATATCTAGTTTAAGCCGCAAAAATCCTCAACTTTGCCAGTAACTATTGGCCCACCTTTTTTCAAAAAAAAAAAAAAAACTATTGGCACCCTTAACGTAACTTACTTTCAAACCCTAAAAAAAAAAGGTGCAACCTTTCTCAATTAGTTACCTTGACGTCATGTCCATTAAGTAGAAGCTATTGGTCCCTTATGCTATGCCACATATAAATAGGATAGGGGGATAAAATATCCGTAAAATATAAGAATTAGTTTAATATTTAATTTGGTCATAATTGACAGCCAAAGCTTTGGCAACCAACAACTATTTTTTTAAGATTTTTTCAAGTCTAGTAATGTGATTAACAAGTACTTTAATACTATTAACAAGTTTGGTATAGTAATTAACAACTAGATTTCCAAGAAATTCAAAAGGTGACATTTTTATAACTTCAATAACGTGGTTAACAAGTTTTGTAATGCTATTAACAAGTTCGGTATAGCATTTAATAATAAGTTTTCTGAGAAATTGAAAAAATGACAATTTTACAACTTTAGTAACCTAGCTAACAAGTCATGTAACGATATTAATAACTCTCATAACGCTATTAACAACTCTAATAACAAATCATGTAATGATATTAACAACTTTTATAATCATAGTAACTACTTAATAAATGAAAAATTTTGTCGTACAACCTTTATAGAGAGCTAATATTAAAAAATCAACCTTCAGAGGGAAATTTTGTTAATGGTGCTATTAGAGTTGTTAATATCATTATATGGTTTGTTAACCGCATTACTAAAGTTTAAATCATGCCACTTTTTAAATTTCTAGAAAACTTATTGCAATTTCTATACCAAACATGTTAATAGTATTACAAAACTTGTTAACCACATTATTGAAATTATAAAAATGCCACTTTTTTAATTTTCTTAAAAACATCTGTTAACTGCTATACCAAATTTATTAATAGCATTACTACTGGACTTGAAAAAAATCTAAAAAAAAAATAGATGTTGCCATTGAAGCTCTAGTGACCAATCGTCAACTAGCTGTCAGAGCTCTGGTGATGGTGGCCCACCTGAACTTTGGCAGTTGCCGCCAGTATTAGAGCTCTAGAACTGATTGGTAGTGAGGGTGATTGATGGCTTATATATATATATATATATATATATATATAAATTTGCAAATCCCAATTTGGTCACCTATATATAAACTGGAAATTTACTTATTTAGATGACTATTTGGGGATTTTAAAATTTACGGATCATTTTTGTGTCATTTTTTCTTTCATTTGGTTCTAAATATAAGATCTCAATTCACTTTATCTCTCATATTTATCTATTTTTTTAAGATAGTCCTTATAGTAGTTACACATTAAATGTTTCATCAAATAGAGTAGTTAAAGCTAATACAAATTATCAGCAAGGGTATTTTAAAAAAAACAACACCTATTTATTACAAATAATTAACTTAACTTATTTTCTTAATCTACTCAAATAAATCAACTCACTCTTATGTTAAAGATCAGAGATAGTATGTCACAAGTACATATACACATTTTTCAAAACATTATCTCGAAGCTACCCCAACTTAGTTTGAATCCCTCCCTTCTCCTCCTCCTCTCTCCCTCTAGTCGCAAGCTGTGAAGGATGCATGGCAAAATAAAATGTTCTACTTAGGTTTTCTGCTACTAAGGACAGATTTAAAGATATGTATTTTGCATTTGCACTCGGATCAAATAAAATTTCAATATAGTCAACGTTTGTTAACGTATGCCTTTGCTTTGAATTGAAATTTCCGCACCATGCATTTTTAATAGTTAAGGGCAGAATTACACCGTAGTGTGGTGCTTCATATTGTATCCCTTTTAAACGTAGCATATCATGTGGGACTCATATCTCTTGCTTAATGAATATACATAGTTAAGGGATTGGGGAAGAGATTGCATTGTTTTTCTGAAAGAATTACAATTAGGTCTTAAGGGGAAAAAAATCACTAGCACATAAGTTCTAACAACAAGTGAGTAGTTGCTATTTACTACTCTAAAACTTGTCATGCTTTGTTGTTGTTGGAATGTTTTAGTAATTATGTTCTTTTATCTGGGACTTCATAGCAATTCTCTCTTGTTCTTTTAGGATTTAAGGATATTTTTGCATCATACTTAAGGACGTCATATAGCTCTCACAAAATACGTACTAAATTTAAGGTTTTTTTTTTGTATAGGCATCATTAATTCAAATATAAAATTATCATAAAGATGTAATCGTGAATATTCCCAATTATTCATTTATAAAATTTGTAATTTCCCGCACAAAATTTCTAATATATAGAATGTCTAATGCATAATACATAGCTCGTGGAGGAAATAATATTATTCATTGCTTGCAGATAGTGAATCTCTTGATAAATTTTACATTTTATGTTGATGTTAATATATATTGATGTTAATGAAAAAATTATTTTTAGATTTCTGAGGATAAATATATACGAAGGATGAATTGAAACCGTCAAATATTGAGAATAAAATGGTAACTGCACATAACATATATATTGAGAAAATAAAAGACGATGATAAAACTAAAAGGATGAAATAACCCCTAGTACACTCTACCATTTACAAGTACATAAAGAGGCATGAAGATAAATAAGCTAACAATAACATTAAAGTTTAGATTTTTCTTTTAATGTACTCAATTGAGATTTAATTAAATTTTTAAATAGGATTACAATACGTAGGTGGCATGCCCTGAACTTATTTAGTCTAAGGTAATCTCTGCATTATCCTTTAACCAACAACCAAAGACTACTCCCTTTTGAGGTATTATTTCACAAACGCATATAACTAGACATCAAATCCCGGATAATATGTTTAAGTAGTAACGATGTAATTACTATCTCTGTTGCTTAATATATATATATATATATATATATATATATAATTTCATTTTGTAGTTTAATTTTTTCATTAAAGTAAATTTTATACTGCCTCCAATCCTTAATATCCCTTAATATAAAAACTAGTTAACTAATTTGAGTAAATTAAAAAAATTACTTAAGTTAATTATTTGTAATAAGTAGGTGTTGTTTTCTCTAAAATACCTTTACTAATCATATGTATTAACTAAAATTATCATCTGATAAAACATTTAATATGTGCAACTACTACAAGGACTATCTTAGAAAAAAAGATAAATATTATAGCTAAAGTGAATTGGAATCTTATATTTAAAATCAAATTGAATATCAAACTAGCTCTTATATTAAATATCGAAGGTAGTATTTGCTAATTCCTAATCGTGCTGCATATTGTTAAAATCATATCCTGATTTTAAATAGGAATTTTTATTTCGGATGCTTCTTTTTTATGGACTCCTATTTAATTTATTGCAATTCTTCATCGATATTTGATATATTCTCTTTTTTAAACACCTGGAATCCAAGCTTGTAACTTCTGTCGACCAGAGTTTCCAGCTCACTGTCACACATAGTCTGTTCAATTTCGTCTCTTCGCAATCTACAAAAATTAAATTTAAATAATCAACTGGCTTCACGAAATTGTTCGAGAAGATAATTTTTTTAAAAATAAAATACATTTCAATTGATGAGAAGGTAAATCATACACTGCATCCATTTCTATATATATATATATATATATATATATATATATAGGAATTCGTCAGAAAATCCATTGCAAGAAAAATGCAACTCTTTTTTTTTTTTTTTTGCATAGTGCAACGCCTTTGTTAATTTATGAAACAATCACAAAATCAATATAATGTGCTTCATTCCTTAAAACTCATGAAACACATCATGAGGGCCTACTAGCTAGTCAGATATAATTTTATAATAAATCATAGGATAAAGTACCATCATCCGCCCTGGTCTTATTTTTCAACTACATCCAACACCTTGATCTTGTTTTATATGTATTTAGCATGCTGATCTTTTTTTTTTAATGTATCCAGCATCCTAATTTTATTTTTACTTTATCGAACAACAGTTTAAGGTACTGGATGTAACTAAAAAAAAAAATCGGTGTGTTAGATACATCAGGAAAATATGATCAAGGTGCTGAATGCATATAAAAAAGATCAGGAACCTAAATATACCTGAAAAATAAGATCAAGTTGTTAAAGATATCTTTATCCTAAATCATATTATTGACAAGATATAAAGAATATGACTTACATCCAAACTTGGTGTAATATAATATCGAATTGTAACTTTAAAAAAGTCAATATATATAATGGAGCACAATATGAGTTGTGCACCATTGCAATGGGCCAACATATACAAAAGTAATACATATATTCTCTATATGTATATAAAGGGTACGTATCTCAAAACATCGAAATGAATTAGGAAAAGAAGTCAATAGCATAAAAAGGAATCCAATTAAGTTGCTCATTATTCATTTTTGTCCACGTGTTAGAACCTTAAAGCCGCAAGTTGCTCGCTGTTTTCACTTTTATATTGCAGTCACTTGTCTAACTACAACTTCCATTGGATCACTTCTAGAGTTAAGCATCCACGACCTTTGGCTTTAATAGAGGATAAAGTATATATACACACACTCTTCTGATCCTATATATAGGGCAGAGAGAGAAAAGATTTTTTTTTATCCTATCTATAAGATAAAGAGAAATTTTTTATATGAATCTATAATTTTACCTCTTATTTATTATTGTATTGATTTTATTTTCATAGAGTATAATATATATTAAACGGGAATACAGTTGGAAAGTTATTTAATTTTAAAGAGGAGTTAATAAAGATCAAAGTTTTTTCTCCATCTATGTGAAATATGTTAGAAGTGACTTATATACATGTATGTCTATGTATATAAGCTGTGCATGATTAGAATTAACCAATATATTCTTGGTGTACAAACTTGGTTATGAGCTACCATAAAATGATGTAATGCTATATTCTCTATATATGGGGAATCTCAAAGACTTTGAAATTGGTTGGCGAAAGAAGTCAATATTATAAAGACAGGGGTGGCTTAATTTCCTAGCAACATCTCAGTTGCTCATTATTCATTTTTGCCAACATGTTAAACTTTATTAAGCTTTATTTTATCATTTTATCAGAAATAACATATATTTTTTGGAGAATTTCAGAGAAATATCTTTGAATTTCAAAATTTCAAATCAATCTTATTCACTACACTTTAATAACAATTAACAATATTTGAAAAGCAAATGACAATGTGTTTTATAGTCATTCCTGATTTGAGATTTTGAAATTTTAGAGGTATTTTTTTGGGATTCTCCCTATATTTTATTACATAAGGGTAATATGTGTTTATAGTTTTAACTTGTGAATACTGTTTTTCCTTTTCATAATGTTCACTGAAAAATATTATGTAAGTTTGTCCATCAAAGCTACATTTAAGCTATATTCAATAAAAATATACTACCACGTAATTTCTTTTAAATACAACACAGGAATATTTGAATCCTTTTCAGACATTAAATGTGATAGTTAGTGTATATATTAGTTTGTTTTGGTCTTAAATATAAGTTTTCGATCCATTTTATTTCTCAAATTTATAATTTTTTTCTAAACTTTTCTTATTGATTGCACTTATTAAAGGATTTTTTATTAAGAGAATAGTTTCCCATGCAAATGATTTAAAGGTATATTTTAGAAAAATCAATATACTACCTCCGATACCTAATATAAAACTTCGTTTGACTTTTATTTTAGTCCTAAATATAAAACATCAATTCATTTTGTCTCTTATATTTATTCATTTTTTTCCTAGTTCTTCTAATAATAGTAGTTCTAGCTAATAAATTTGATTAGTAAGGATATTTTAGAAAAAACAACACCTATTTATTAGAAATAATTAACTAAATTAATTTTCTTAATTTACTCAAATTAGTCAATTAGCTTTTATATTTAGGACTAGAGGTAGTGTGTGTGTGTGTGTGTTTATAGAGTTCACTTAACTAATTTTCTTAGTATCTATAAATTAGTCATCAAACTCCTACAGTTGAGGACTGAAAAGAGTAATTAATTACACACAGTACTGCCACCTAATCACCAATAGATATTCCTTCCCTGTGTCAATATGAAGACATATAAAAAACTACAAAGAAGATAAATGCCAATAGATAAACGAATCTGGAAAATGTGGCAAATAGAAGATCTGTAAAAGTTAGATTCCTTTGTCACAGCTAAATCCCTATATAAAACCCAATCGCTAGCTAGCCTTTGTTTCTCATCATCATATAAGCCAATGTGTTGACGAGGGATTAATCAAGCTTCCAAGTTCTCTCGAAGGCTTCCAATATTGTTATATTGGAAGTCTTTGATGGAACTTGAGGAGCGTATCCATACAACAACAATGAGCCTTTTTTTTACTAAGTGGAGTTGGCTACATGTGTTGCATGACACTATTGTGCTCTATCAACAATCAAATTTTTAGATAAGTTGTTAATCAAAAGGTCCTATTTAATAATCGCATTGAGCATTCTCCTCGGTTTTTCTCTGCGTCTTTTAAAAGGACTCCAAATTGTCTAAATGAAAAGAAGTTAGCATTTGTTTCTCATCTCACTAAGAGATAACATGATAGCAAATATGAATATCCAGTGGATTAAGCTTCCAAGTTTTCTCAAAGGCTTCCAATATTATTGTTATATTGGAGGTTGTTGAGGGGCCCTGAGGACCTAATTGATGCAGAATAGGGAAGGAGGAAGATTAAAAAAAAAACAGAGAGAAGGGAAAGAGGAGAAGCTCAGAGAGAAGAGAAAAATTCAGAGAAGATGCTATTATAGGTGAATCTAATCCTGGGAATTAATGGTGAAATGTTCTAAAATTTGGGAAGTTAAATGCAATTACAATAAGATAAAGATTCGGAATTAAAATAGCTTTCTTAAAAAACAGTTATCTAAAACGAAATAGTTGACAAATCTTAGCAATAATCTTCATAAATCTCTTTAATTAGTATCTATTTCTTGGTATCTGATTTCCACCACTCATATGTGGTTATCTTAAGCATTATTGTCAAACTCACGAGTTAACTCTCCGAGTTTAACGTTTTTACGTTTTCAGTTAACAAAATCATGTCAATTCACTCTTAAACTCGTGATAACTGTAAAATCAATTAAACTTACAAGTTTATTTACCGAGTTTATGGTTTTTACGTTTTAAGCTTACAAAATCGTATTAACTCGCTCTTAAACTGGTACTAAATTTTTGGATTTGATTATATTTAGTGACTTTATATATGAATTTTATAGAACTTTCTTGGTTGAATGTGATAAATTATGAACATTGATAGAGATAATTTCAATTATTTAAATTTAAAGTATATTTAAATGAAATTGTTCTCATTTTTTATATATATTAATTATTTGATTATATACTTTTAATACCAGTTTATTAATAAAAGTAAACTCTTACGAGTTCATGATCCGAGTTTACGCTATGAGTTTATATTATTCTCACGAGTTTGTTTAAACTCGCAAGTTTGACAACCTTGATCTTAAGTGTACTTTTGTTTCTCACCTATAGTATGTATGTCTTGTTGGATTGGAATATTTACTTCCTAATTGCCAAGTATATAAAATCCTAAAACTTGAACAAAATATCTTATTAGTTCTTAGGAACAAGTTATACTAAAGAAGGCGTACGTGACTAAACAAGTTAAAAATTTACAATGGTTATATTATATTAGTCCTTTAGGTTGATTAAGTGGCACCACAACCCCTATTTATAGACTAAATTAATGATTTAGAAGCTTGGCTCCTTATCAAATTATTAGCAATACCATTAATTTTTTGGGAAAAAGATAATAAAGTATTCTGAAAACTGCTAAAGGAAAAATTAATATGGGTGAGTTTTAAAATTTCAATTTAGACCCTTTTTACTATTTTGAAATTTTCAAATCTTGTGAAATTACACAAATGCCCGTCATTATTTTTTCTTTCTTTTTTAAATATTATCACCTCAACACCCTTAGCCGATTTTTTGCTACCGGAGCTCTAGTGACATGTCAGGAAAACTTCGGTGACTACTCTTTTTTATGTATTAACAACTCTTTTTTAACTATTGACTACATTTATCTTTAGAATTCAAATAACTATTTTGGTTTAGCTACTGACGACTACTCTAGGATTGTCATTAACTACTTTTATTTTTAAAAATTTGGCGACTACTCTTATTTAGCTATTGACTACTTTAGTTTCGCTATTGACTACTATTGTTTCAAAAATTCAAAAAATGAATTAAGTGTTGCTTAAGATCTAGTAATTACTTTTTGTTTAATTATTTACTATTCTTGTCTAGTCAATAGCTATACAAAAGTAGTCATTAAAACTTGAAAACAAAGTAGTCAATAGTGAAACTAGAGTAGTTAGTGGCTATATAAAAGTAGTCACTAGAAGTAAGAACAATATTGGGACATGAAGAGAGGAATAATGGCAGAAGGGAGACTATCTTTTGTTTTGTTGCACCATAGGTCCTTCATGAAAACTTTGACTCTTTTGTGCGTCCACGTGGCACAAAGATGGTAGTTGGCTGGCAAACATCACTCGGTTTCAATCTGAAGTTTTGGTTTGGAGTGGGGAGGTCTTTGGTCACTTGGGTCGTAAGTGAAGGCATCTTCTTAATAGACTTGAGGGGCTCAACAATATTTCTCATACTTGTATTAACCGACATTCTATGGATTTGCTACTACATCACATTTGGAAGGAGCTCGAGGGTGTTTACTGCAGGAAGATTTGCTATGGACCCAAAAGGCCAAGTGTGACTGGTACATGTTGGGAGATAGGAACTCAAGATACTTTCATGCTAAGGTGAATGTGTGAAAAAGACAGAATAAAATAGAAGCACTCAAAAATGAGAGTAATGAGTGGGTATTTCATAAGGAAGAACTTAAAGGCATTGCTTTATCCTTTTATCAAAATTTATTTTGTGAAGATATCCTTTTTCCTTCTAACCTTTCTTGCAGTTTCTCCTTTCCTGCTATGGATGAGGGCCATATGATAATACTTAGAGGTGAAGTGTTACCTGAAGAGATCAAGCAAGCTGTTTTAAGTATGGGGGCACTCAAGTCTCCTGGTCCCGACAGATTGGGTGCTTTATTCTTTCAAAATCAATGGAACCATGTTGGCTATTCTATTGTCAAATTCGTCCAGGATGCCTTTAACAATCCTGCTTCTATTGGTGATATTATGGCATGTTTATTGTTCTAATCCCGAAAAAGGACCAACCTGAAATAATTAAAGATTTTCGCCTATAAGCTTATGTAATGTTATTTACAAAGCTATTACTAAGGTGTTGCCAATCAATTAAAAATGTATTGCCTTCTATTATTCTCCTAATCAATGTGGTTTTGTCCCCTGTAGATTGGGCTCAGATGTTGGCGGCAGCACCTGCAAAATAAATAATTAATCCGAGTCACGTCCTAAGGACGCTGTCCTTAAGAGCTATTCCGCAACCACCGGTAGATAAGGATGCGGCACTCCCCAGGATTAAACGGATCCTTCCTGTATAACAGGGTGAGCAGAACAGCAGAAGATAGTAGTAAACTCAGCAAGTAAGAGAGCACACAAGAGGGGGAAGAGAGGAGCTCAAAACTCTAGAGCTGTGTGTGTAACCTTAGAATGAAACACCCTTTTATAGGCCCCATATATTTTGAACGTTGGCAGCCTTCTTTTCACATTAAGTGGTCAGTTTTATAGAATTAAACGCATGCCATCAATTTAGGGACGTTGCAAAATCATGGACGTTGGGAGTGAATGGAGAATCCGTTCACTATTTCAACATTCTTAATATATGATTGTTTAATGTATTAAATGTATTTGAATGGACCTGATTTCAAATTGCTTCAATCGTTTTTATTTAGATTGAAGGGACCGTAATAAAAAACCTGCCGTTTTTATTTGAAACCTTCCACCGTTTGATAAACACAAAAATAATAAATACTCATTAAGAATTTTCAAACACTCAATCTTTAAGGCATTGAAAATCCGTTTATGATATTAAAACTCTACAATATTTGATTTTCCTATTCCTAATAATAATAGGAAAATCTGTCCATGATTAATGCTCAATTTTTATTTTTATCTTCCCACATTCCCAATTAATGTAGGATCCTTTCTTTGACACACCCAAAAAATATTACAACAATCCCCCACATGTGTCAAAGAAAATACCATTTGCTGAGTTACACACACGAGTACACCCATTGTATCTGGTGGTCCTTTGAACTTAAAACCAGACCTAGACCAATAATACTTAGCACACAGAGGTGCCGGTGGTTCTTATGAACTTAAAACCAACATCTCTAAGTGTGTACTAGAGGTATTAATAGTCAGACTGTACCCCCACATTTCTGCTGTTAACGGCGTTTTTGCGCGTTAAAACGGCCATGCGCGTGCCTGGTGCATAACGAATGCTCTAGAGATTTTGCCACGATCTCATAGGAGCGGCCCCACTCCACATTCGTAGAGGTGATTTCATTAAGTGTACCTGCAATGAGCACACCGTCCCGTGAGACTATGAAATCATTAAGAGCTTCCGCTCAGCCTCACCAAAATGCATTCTAGCACTTTCTCACACACCATAGGAAGGGACTGCTAGTTTATTTAGTGCTAGCAGAACTAACAGATGACTTGTTCTTACCCATTAAACCTTCTTCATGGGATCACCAATCACAAAGGTTGGGTTGCCATCGCTGTTAATTTCAAATTGGCTTCAGTCCCATTCCCCTCGATGTTTCATAAATTTGTTTCCTCCCTAGAGGTTTTGTTAACGGATCCGCTAGGTTCACTTCTGACCTCACATAATCGATTGAGATTACTCCATCTTTTAGCAGCTGTCTTATAATATTATGTCTCAATCGAATATGTCTACTTTTACCATTAAAGGTTTTATTTTTAGCCGTAGCTATCGCAGATTGGCTATCACAGTGTAGAGACACTGATGGTGTTGGTTTTTCACCCAATGGAATATTCGCTAAGAAGTTTTTCAACCACTCAGCCTCAGAACCAGCCAACTCCATTGCAATAAACTCAGAATCCCTCGAGGATTTGGTTAGTATAGTTTGTTTGGCTGACTTCCATGTTATTGCACCACCACCAAGATTAAAAATATAGCCACTAGTGGATTTTGTCTCATCTGAGTCTGAAACCCAGCTAGCATCACTGTATCCTTCTAATACAGCGGGAAATCCACTATATAGTATACCATAATTCATGGTACCTCTCAAGTAACTCAATACCCTCAACAGAGCCTCCCAATGCTTACTGCTTGGGCAGTGAGTGTATCTGCTCAATCTACACACAGCATAAGCTATGTCCGGCCTGGTATAGTTCATTAAATGCAACAGACTCCCAATGATCTGTGCATATCTAGATTGAGCAACTGGATCTCCTTCATGTTTTGTTAAATGCATATTGGAATCATAAGGAGTGCTAACAGGAGAAACATCATAGTGTTCGAACTTTCTCAAGATTTTCTCAACGTAGTGCTCTTGAGAAAGCAGAATACCACATTCATTCCTTATGATTTTAACGCCCAATATAACCTTTGCTTCACCCAAATCTTTCATATCAAAATTTGAAGCAAGAAAACATTTTGTCTCACACACAACATTTATGCTAGTACCAAAAATAAGCATGTCATCCACATATAAGCAAATAATCACACAATCACCATTTACAAGTTTTGTATAGACACAACGTTCTACCTCAACAGTAGAGAAGCCACCACTCAACAAAACTTGGTCTAGCTTTTCATGCCATTGTTTAGGCGCTTGTTTCAAACCATATAAAGACTTAACAAGTTTGCAAACTTTATTTTCTTGTCCAGGAACTACACACCCCTCAGGTTGGGTCATGTAAATTTCTTCTTCTAAATCACCATTTAAAAAGGCTGTTTTAACATCCATTTGGTGAATAAAAAGTTTGTGGATCGAAGCTAAAGCAATCAGGATTCTAACAGAAGAAATCCTAGTCACAGGAGAAAATGTATCAAAATAGTCAATGTTTTCTTTTTGAGTAAAGCCTTTGGCTACCAGTCTAGCCTTATATTTATCAATTGATCCATCTGGAAAATATTTTTTCCTAAAAACCCATTTGCACCCAATAGGTTTTGCTCCTGGAGGCAAGTCAACCAAAATCCATGTTTTATTTTGATTTAAAGAATCTATTTCAGCTTTAATAGCTTCTTTCCAAAACTGAGAATCCGGAGAAGAAATAGCTTCATGAAAATTTTTTGGATCACCTTCTACTAAATAAGTATAAAAATCATCTCCAAAAGATGTTTCTTTTCTTTGTCTTTTACTTCTCCTTAAATTCTCACTCAAACTATCATTTGAAGTTTTTTCCAAAGAAGAGTTTTCAACTCTTTTAGGGACACGCCAACTTTCAAAGGAAATATATGTTCAAAAAATTCTGCATCTTTTGTTTCAACAATCGTATTAGGATCCAAAATATCACTTTTCAAAACTAGAAAACGATAAGCAGCACTTTTTTGAGCGTAACCAATAAACATGCAATCAGAAGTTTTAGAACCAATCTTTCTCTTTTTAGAATCAGGTAATAAAACTTTTGCAAGACACCCCCACACTTTTAAATATTTGAGGTTGGGCACAAATCCTTTCCATAATTCATAAGGTGTCTTTTTAGTTTTTCTATGGGGTATTCTATTTTGTAAAAAACAAGCAGACAATAAAGCTTCACCCCACAAGTTATCAGGTGCAGCAGAACTCACAAGCAGAGCATTCATCATTTCTTTTAAAGTTCTATTTTTCCTTTCTGCTATACCATTAGATTCAGGTGAATAAGGAGGAGTTACTTCATGGATTATACCCTCTTTTTCACAAAAATCATTTAATAATAAATATTCTCCTCCTCTGTCTGACCTAACTCGTTTAATCTTTTTATTCAGTTGATTTTCTACTTCTGCTTTATACAAAAGAAACATTTCAAAAGCTTCATCTTTATTTCTCAATAAATATACTTTAGTATATCTTGAAAAATCATCAATAAAAGTGATATAATATCTTTTGCCTCCTCTAGTTTGAACTTGTTTTAAATCCCCTAAGTCAGTATGAATTAAAGATAACAATTCAGTTTCTCTCTGAGTAGAAAAGTGTGGCTTCTTAGTTAATTTAGTTTCTGCACAAACTTCACATTTGTTAAAATCATTACTTTTAATTCCATGAATTAACCCAAGATTTTGCAATCTCTTTATATATGATTTATGAGCATGTCCTAATCTAGCATGCCATATGTCAAAAGAATCAATCAAGTAAGCAGAAGAAGATGCATTTTCATTAATTTCAGCAACACTTAAAACAAACAGACCCTGATTACAATATCCCTTCCCAATGAGAACATTGTTCTTAGTCATGACAACCTTGTCAGACTCAAACGACACTCTAACCCCAGCTTTCCCAAGCAGCGCCACAGAGACTAAGTTTGCCCTAACATCTGGGACATACAGCACATCATTCAGCGCCAGGGTTTTTCCTGATGTGAGTTTCAGCACCACTTTTCCCTTTCCCTGAACCTTGGCAGTTCGGGAGTTAGCGAGGTAGATGTGGTCTTCCCCTTCTTCAAAGGAGGTAAACATCTCTTTATTTGCACAGATGTGCTTAGTGGCTCCTGAGTCCACTACCCATTTCTTCACATCAGTCACAATAAGGGCTTGAGAGACCACTGCAGCTATGACTTCATCATCACTGCCATCATCTCCTTCAACCAAATTCACATTTGGCTTAGGAGGATTATCACCCTTTTGAGTAGCCCTTTTTCTGCATTGCGCCGCATAGTGCCCTGGCTTTCCACAGACAAAACAATTGCCTTTCTTCTTGAATTTGGGGTTAGAGTCCTTGGATTTGTAATCAGATTTCTTATTCTTATTATTTTTGTTTTTGGGATCATACCTCTTGGAGCGCGGTTTCGATTCCACCAAGTTTGCTTTGGCAGCTATTTCCTTTCCCTTTGCGGCTTGTATGGCCTTTCTGTTTGTGTCTTCAATTATTATGTGGGTAATAAGATCTGACAGGGACAACTGCTTCTGTTTGTGCTTTAACTGCTGTTTGTAGTCACTCCATGTTTCTGGCAGCTTCTCGATCAGTATGCCAGCTACGAACTCATCTGGCAGGTTAATCTTCTCAGCACGCAGCTCCTCCAACAACTTGTGGTACTCGTTGATTTGCAGCTTGATGTCTTTCTCTTCGGTCATCTCCCATTTGTAGAAGTTCCCCACTACAAATTTCTGCTTCCCAGCATCCTCAGCAGTGTACTTGAGGATAAGAGATTCCCATATTTTGTGTGCTTCCTTATAGACACAGTACACATCGAACAAATCGTTAGATAAAGTGCTGATAAGAGTGTGTCTGCAAACCTTATTGGCATGTGTCCAGATATCTTTCTGGGCTTGATCAACATCTGGGGTTGGTTCGGACTGAGTAAGAGCAGCAGCTACTCCATGCATGTCAAGGACAGAGTAAACTCTCTCCTGCCACCGCCTGAAATTCCTTCCATCAAAAGTCTCTATTTTTGAAGTGTCAGGGAACGGCCTAGGAATAGGAACTGCTGTTGGAACAACAGTGACTGAGGCAGCATCATGGTTATTCTGAGCAGCAGTGTTGCGGGGTTGTTCCATGATGTGATTAGCTCTTAAGATTGTTGGCGGCAGCACCTGCAAAATAAATAATTAATCCGAGTCACGTCCTAAGGACGCTGTCCTTAAGAGCTATTCCGCAACCACCGGTAGATAAGGATGCGGCACTCCCCAGGATTAAACGGATCCTTCCTGTATAACAGGGTGAGCAGAACAGCAGAAGATAGTAGTAAACTCAGCAAGTAAGAGAGCACACAAGAGGGGGAAGAGAGGAGCTCAAAACTCTAGAGCTGTGTGTGTAACCTTAGAATGAAACACCCTTTTATAGGCCCCATATATTTTGAACGTTGGCAGCCTTCTTTTCACATTAAGTGGTCAGTTTTATAGAATTAAACGCATGCCATCAATTTAGGGACGTTGCAAAATCATGGACGTTGGGAGTGAATGGAGAATCCGTTCACTATTTCAAACATTCTTAATATATGATTGTTTAATGTATTAAATGTATTTGAATGGACCTGATTTCAAATTGCTTCAATCGTTTTTATTTAGATTGAAGGGACCGTAATAAAAAACCTGCCGTTTTTATTTGAAACCTTCCACCGTTTGATAAACACAAAAATAATAAATACTCATTAAGAATTTTCAAACACTCAATCTTTAAGGCATTGAAAATCCGTTTATGATATTAAAACTCTACAATATTTGATTTCCTATTCCTAATAATAATAGGAAAATCTGTCCATGATTAATGCTCAATTTTTATTTTTATCTTCCCACATTCCTAATTAATGTAGGATCCTTTCTTTGACACACCCAAAAAATATTACAACATCAGATAATATGTTTATAGCATAGGAAGTCATATACTCCATGAGAAATATGAAGGGGAAAAAGAGATTTATGGCGATTAAAATTGATCTTGAGAAGGCCTATGATCATCTTAACTGGGATTTCACTATTCACTGCCTCACTGAGCTTAACCTTCCTTTGCATCTTCTAAATGTGATTTGAAGTTGCATCTCCTCTCCTAAAATGCAGATTCTATGGGAAGGTAGTAAGACTACAGAATACTTGCCTGCCCGTGGTATACGGCAAGGTGACCCGATATCTCCCTATCTATTTGTCATTTGTATTGAGAAGCTTGCTCATTTAATTCAAGAACAGATACATCTTAAAAGGTGGAAACCCATTCGGCTGAAAAGAATGGGCCACCTATTTCTCATCTCTTTTTCATGGATGATCTCATTTTGTTTGCTGAAGCTTCCATGGATCAGGTTGATGTCATTAAGAAATGCTTAGGTGACTTCTGCAATGCTTTAGGACAGAGAGTGAGTCAAAGTAAAACCCAAGTGTTCTTCTCAAGCAATATGAACCACACTCGCACTTCCCAGCTTAGTGAGAGGCTGGGCTTCATTAGTACTGTTGATCTTGGAAAGTATTTGGGAGTTCTTCCTCATCATGAAAGAGTAAAGAAGAATACGTATCAATATGTGGTCGATAAAGTTAAAGCTAGATTGAGTAACTAGAAGGCAAATACCATCTCTTTTACTGGGAGACATACTCTTGCATCATCGGTAGTTCAGGCTGTCCCTCTTTATCCCACGCAAACCTGTGATATGCCCGTCTCTGTATGTGATGATCTTGATAAACAGGATAGGAACTTTCTCTGGGGTTCTAGCAGTGAACGGAAATGAGTGCACCTTCTTTCCTAGAACACGGTATGCCGCGAAAAAAGGAAGGGTAGACTAGGGCTTCGACACGCAAGGCTTCAAAGCCAAGCATTCATGATGAAAGCTGGCTAGGGATTGATGAAACATAAGGATGTACTTTGGGCAAGGGTAGTCCGTACTCCGTAGCAAGTACCAGTGTGGGGAGGACCGAGTTCCTAAGATTGATAAGGATCGACCAGGGTCCCGTCTTTGGAAAGGGATTAAGTGCAATTAGGATCTGGTTGCAGAAGGCTCTGAGAGTGTGGTTAACAGGCAAGGGAGTGAAGAAGTAAGCATGAGAAGCATGGGGCTTTCTCTGTTAAGTCGGCATACAGAGTGCTTAGCGGGGAAGCAAATAGTAGACCGGCCCCATGGACGTACGTTTGGAAGCTCAACACGCCTCAAAGGTGTAAAACATTTATGTGGCTCACTCTCCATAACAAACTCCTGACTAATGAAGCTTGTATCAGAAGAGGAATCCGTGTCGCACCAAAGTGTGTGTGGTGCGAGCAGCCTATTGAAGACTCTCTCCATGTACTTCGAGACTGCCCTGATATTAAATCACTATGGGTCTCTCTCATCAAGCCTAAATGGACGAGTAGATTCTTCAAGTGTAATATTCAAGAATGGTGCTCTATGAATCTGAGGGAGAAATTTGGACGTGTTGGAGGACAGTGGCGAGAAGTATTTACGATAATTTGCTGGCTAATATGGAAGCGCAGAAATGAGAAAATGTTTGATGACCAGACCAGTAGTGTGTGGGAGATACTCGGTAAGGCGAGAGTGACTTTGATAAGTTTTAGCTCGGCACGAAACAAACTGTAGCGTGTCAACATCCGTGGAGCTCAGACACACTCGGTGAGGAATTCTGGTTCGAGGATGGAAAATGGAATTACCGTTCAGGGGGATGGTGCCTTCTCGCATAGTAATGGGAGGACAGGCTGTGGAGGAGTAATCATAACTTCAGAGGGCACTCTCCTTGAATCTTTCATGTTAAAATTACCTGATGGGGATGCTTTGGTTGCTGAACTCTGGGCATGCCTCATTGGGCTTAAACGTGCTTGGGATAGAGGCCATCAAAGAGTCTGCATGTTGAATGATTCTTTGGATGCTATACAGCTTATTAAACAAGGCGATCATGATTTGCATGAGAATTGGGAACTGATACAAGAGATACGCTCCATGCTTTTACGGGATTGGCTGGTCGAGGTTGGGCAGTGAAGTAGGGAGGAAAACGTGGGTGCTGATTGACTTGCTAAGAGGGCGCTTTCAATGCCGTTGGGTCTCCATATTTCTTTGACTAATAACTCTTATGTTGTTTCTAGTATTGTAGATCTCTAATTGCTTTTGTATTCTTCTCTTATAAAAAAACAAAAGAAGTAAGAACAATGTTTTCATTTCACATAATTTTAAAATTCCAAAATAGTACAAGGAGTCCGATTTAGAATTTTAAAATTCATCTACCCTAATTTGTCATTTAGCATTTTTTAGAGTATTTTAGTGTTTTTTTTAATGTTTGTGCATAAATATGTATGACAATCGTACCCTAGACAATTATCAAATTATTAACATTGTTGAAGGGAGAACCATATTCTACTTGTTCATTTATCCAGAATGAAACGCATTTTATATCAAAATTCATAGATAGTTTGCTATAAATCTTAATGTATGATTAATCTTTTTTTTTTAAAGAAGATAAATATAAGGGAGCAATTGAGGGACTTCTTGAAGGAAAACCCTTAAATATAATTGAATACCCTGTTACTCCCTCCCACCCCTAATAGTGTAGGAGATAAATAATTAATTTACAAAGATTAAAAAAAATTTGTTAATTTTTTTTTTCTGGAAAAAAGGTCTGTTAGTTTTTCTAAAATAACCTTTTGTGTCATTTTGTATTGGAACCATACCTCTTCATAAAAACCACCTTAATATGTATGTGCAATCAATAGAAATAATTTAGAAAAAAATTTATATATTTAGGAGATAGTGAATCAAAGCTTTTGCCAAAAAAAAAAAATACTAAAGTCCTATACTTAAAACCAAAATAAACCCTCTAACTCTTTTATTTAAGAGTACAAAAGGAAATAATTTCTTTGATTAAATGAATAATTCATGTTAAGCCTTAACTTATAAGCATATTTGCAACTTAACTTTCAATTAAAATGTACAAGTGTCATGCGTAGCAGGTTTTTGCATACTAATTACATTATCATTTTTAATTTGACGGGTTCTTTAGGATTATAAAGTAATTAAACTTTGCTTTTGCAAAATTGAAAGAATCAATTCACAAATAATCTTTGGGGATTCTCACCTCGATTATAAAATATTTGTAACTAACCTAATGTCATGCATAAGATTTCTACACACACTAAAGAATCATTTACCATGCGGGTCTTTGAGATCACAATTTGTAGATATAGCATACTAAGTTAATTTAGAAGTCTCAACAAGCAATAAATAATCCTTAGCTTTAGAGAATATTTCTCCCTAAATTTAATTTCCCCATAATGTACAACAAGGCCTGCAACTTGTTCAGGTTAATTTTCAGGATATTGGTATAGAGCTCTTTAAAAGAAAGAATAAAAAAGGGGACAATTTTAAATTTTAACTTATGACAATTAAAAAATTCTCTGTATATATGATCTCTAATTATTACTACTTTTTTTTTTCTCCCAAAGATAAAGACGAATCACAATCGGTGATAGAGATCCCAGATCTGGAAAATGAGGAATCGTACAATACTTGATTTGTAATTAATTAGCTGTTGATTGATTTTCAACAGCAAAATAAAACTTTCGGGAGCAATCCGCAAACATTTGAATCGATCAATGTCTGAATTAATATTTTAAATGTATTAATGAGTATTCATAATAACATTATCACTTATTACTCAATAGGGGTTTTCCCCCTGATTTGGCCAACCTGTAGAGTTGCTTTATTAGTTATATATATTATAAAACGTTTATATAAAAAGAAAAATTCAATACTGCAATGAATCAAGCCACTTAAATAAAGATCCTCCAAATCAAAAATAATTCCAAAGTTGATTTATGATTTCCTGCCGCGATTTGTTTTTGTGGAAAAAGGAAAAGACAGTATCTATCCGTTTTGACAATCATGTATGTCTATATATTCTTCTCCAGAGTTGATTGTGAAGCGTATTAAAATTCTTTATAAACTTTAAAGGGTTAATATTAGTTTTAGTCCCGTTCACTTTTTTTGATTTTAGATTCTGAAATTTGAAACCATTTTGATCCGCCTAAATATTTTTAGTCTCTAAAATAGCATTTTGGTGCTTGATTGTTTTACGGCTCAAAACCAGTGATTTTAAATTTCAAGGACTTGCCCCAAAATAATATCAAATTTCATAGGCCAAAGATGGCATTAACTCATTCATAAATTTGGGTAATATTTTAAAAATTCAATTTAAATACGTAGTAGAATACTTAAGGTCAAGTTTGTTATATCTATTATATGAAAGTCCTCCAATTACGTATGTACATATGTCCTTTTTTTTATGTGGGTTATAATTAAATGATAATATTTCAAAAATAAGATATATGATTGTTGATTGGAAAACCTAATATAATCCTAGATGGGGGGGAAAAAACTTGATCATATATTCATATTTATATATTTCAAAAATAGCTTTACCGGGAACAAATAGCTTTCCATGCCTATATTCTATATCTACATCGATTATAGAGCAATCAATGTAGAAAATATGATCAGCGATATTGTTATAAATAAAATTTGTGATTTTTCATATTGGTTAAAAAATGAGTGTATTATTTTTTTCCAGTATTTTATGGGTGAATGGGTTGGCTCATTTAACCACTTGATGAGTTGGGTTTTGATTTTCAACCCACCAAAGATGAGTTAAAAGAGTCAGCACAATTAACCCTACAACTTATGAAAGGTTAGCCTGGTGATAATTATATTAATGAAATTACATAAAAACTA